>NW_028250905.1:0-287181 GCF_964263255.1 Lissotriton vulgaris | reverse complement strand
TACGTGTACCCCTTCAGTGGATGCAGTTGTGGCTGCACCTATGCGGAAAGAGTGGGTGCTGTACTTTTTGCCTAGCGTTGAGACACCTGCCGAAACCAAGCAAGCGTGCATGACATGTTCCACTTGGTATTTAGTAAGCGGCGTGCCATCTGCATGCAAGAGGAGATATCCCTTACTGGGAGGACGGATGGCAAGGTAGGCCGTCAGGAGGCTCACGAGGCAACATTTGGGCGAGCCTAGGCTTTGTAACCAGAGTTCTATCCCCCTCCCCCTCTGATCAGTTTTGAATTGACGCAGGGTAATCCTGAGCGTGTCTCCCAATACCACAACGTCCTGCAGAGACAATGCTACACCTGACATGTCATTCTTGGATTTGGCGACCAGCTCAGAGATCCTAAAAGCACCAAAGAAGGCTAAACTGAAAGCAGATGCAAACAAGGCAGACTCGTGAGCAGCTGAAGTAACCTGAGGCAAGCACAAGATCATACTCTGGAGTGTAGAAAAATCAATAGGAGATCTGTTGTCGGGCACTTTGGGTTCATCTCTAGCCCAACCTTTTAACGCTGCCCTGGTGACAAATGCCCTGGTAGGGTTCGCCTGTCCTATCAACTTGGCCTTGTGACTAATGGCTGCTATGTGCCCTGAAATCCAGGAATGGCTCTTATTGTTATCTTTTGCCCACAGGATGAAGGCCTGGACTTTCAATTCTGCTGCCTCCCCAGAGTCTTCCCAAGGCCCCACAGTGGCACAACATTTTTTCACACAAGCCTTGTATCTATTGATAGTGTTCTGTGCCAGAGACATCTCCCCCAGGGCCCTCATCCTGTTCACCACTTCAGAAGGTACCAGAGGTGCGCTGGGAAAGGGGTGGCTTCCTCTCTCGCTCTCGGCCAAGCTTCTCGGAACCGTTGCCACTGAAAACGAGAGAGAGCGTCAGCAGCGATGTTCTTGATACCCTGAATGTGACGCGCCCTGCATTCAACATTGTTATAAAGGCAAGTACGCACCAGCTCGCGCAGCAGGCACAGAACCAGGGGGCAACTAGCAGAGTGAGAGTTGATGGCCTGAACCACTGCTAAGTTGTCTGACCACAGCAGGACCCTTTTGGCGGACAGGATAGTAGGCCATAGATGGAAGGCCACCACGATGGGGAAGAGCTCAAGTACTGTGATCTTAGAAGTAACCTTTTTCTTAATCCAGGTGTTGGGCCATTTCTCTGCGCACCATTCCCTGTCTAAGATGGCCCCAAAACCGTGTCTGCCTGAGGAGTCTGTGTAAAGGGCAAGGTCAGGGCTGCCCGCCCAGGAAACCCTCCAAATCACTGCCACATTGAAATTGCGCAGAAACTCAGCCCACATGGCCAGATCGTGCTGAATACCTTTGCTCAGTTTCACCATGTGGTGTTTTTTGGATATGTTAGCAGTGGCCCTGGCTTGTCTCCTGGCAAAGACCCTACCTGCTGGAATGATTCTAGCAGCAAAATTGAGCAGGCCTAGGATGCCCTGGATACAGCCCAGGGAAGCTTTGTCCAGCCCTACCAGCGCTTGAATCTTGCTAGACAGGTCGCGCACCTTAACTTCTGGTAATCTGGACTCCCCTGCAACCGTGTCGATCTCTATTCCCAAAAAAGTCAGGATTTGTGCTGGCCCCACTGTCTTACCCGGGGCAAGGGGGACCCCCAGGTGGTCTGTAAGGAGAACAAAATCTGCCAGGGCCTGTGAGCACCGCTGTGTCCCGTCACTCCCGATAAACAAAAGGTCATCCAAGTAATGAGTCACCCCTTCTACACCGTATGTGTCTTGGAGTGCCCATTGCAGGAAACAACTGAAAGCTTTGAAGTACGCACAAGACACAGCACAACCCATGGGCATGCACTTGTCAAAGTAAAACATGCCTAGCAGGTGATAGCTGCTCGGGTGGACTGGTAGTAACCTAAAAGCTGATTCAATGTCTGCTTTGGCTAACCAGGCCCCTCTGCCCGCTCTCCTGACTATATCCAATGCTACGTCAGCGTGGCATAAGACACAGAGCATGCTCCCTCTTCTAGCCCGTCGTTGACAGAAGTCCCTTTAGGGTAGGAAAGGTGGTGGATAAGTCTAAAGGTACCAGGTTCTTTTTTGGGCACGACCCCCATGGGAGATACAACAAAGTTCTCAAGAGGTGGGTGCAGGAAAGGACCTCCTATTCTGTTCAGCGATCTCTCTTTTTCCACCTTCACCCTCACCACATATGGTTGATCCTTGGCAGATCTAAGGTTGTCCGCATCCCTGCTTCCCAGCGCACCTGTGAAGGGGATCCTAAAGCCTTCGTGGAAACCAAGTAAAAGCAAGCGGCTGTCTGCCTCTAAGGGATAACGCCTGAGCAAAGGAGTGATGTTGTCAAGGATCACCAGGGACCCTCCCAGTGGCACTAGCCGGTGTGAACTTGGTGGAGGAGGGGGTGAACATGGAGAAAGAGGGCACCCAGAAAGCTCGCTAAACTGCAACGGGGGAGGGACTGAGAGCGTGAAAGGAGAAGCCAAACCCGGAGACCTGCTGCCTGACCCCAACTTACTATCCCCACTTGCTAGCTGGCTGGGAGCTCTGTTTGGAGTGGCAAGAGGCTGAGGTTGCGGGGTGGGGTCCCCCACAGGTGTTACAGGCATGGACGAATTTACATGTCTTCCCCCAGGAGCAAGACCCATTGTTGAAGAGGCGACAGGTGCCAGGGGGAGAACGCTTGAAGCCAACTCTGGCCCCACCTCCTCTGCGGCTTCCTCGAAAGGAATGTTTACCCTTGCCCCTAAAATAGGAGGTTCCCCCTGTAGAAGACTGCCCACTGGGAGTACTGCTTGTTGACCCAACTGTAAGCTGGCCCCGTGCTCCCATGTGCTCCATCCAGAGCTGCACCTCCTTTTGATCCCAGTTCATCTCTGGGCACTGAGACATTTTCCTTCTGAACTCCCTATCGTAGTTGTTCCATCCATTACCCCCCCATTTCAAGGCCTCATTGTGGATGATCCTGGAATATTGTACCAGGCCAGGGCCCTGTTCAGGAACACGTTCCATGGTGACAGACGCTAAAATGGAGAAAGCTTCTAGCCAATTGGCAATGTTCTTTTCCGGCCATGGCTGATACTTTACATTTTTGTCATCTTCCTTTGCCCCAAATTTCCTAGCATCCATGCCTTCCTGACCCAACATGAGAAGGGTAAAGATATCGATAAACTCCCTTTTCCAAATGCCCTCTTTGGCAGCCTGAGGTACCTGCCAAGCCAAGGAGCAACGCCCAGAAAGGAGCGGAGCAGTGGAGATCGCAGGGACAGGTGAAGGCGAGGGAACAAGCAAAGGGCTGGTAGCAGGATTGGCAGGAGGCACCCCAGAGGGAGCGCTTGTGGTGGCAGAGGGCGTGATAGGAACCAGTGTAGTGGCCGCGGAAGGAGCGGCGGGGGAAGTCCCCAGTGGTACCACGCTAGGTGCACCATTCGCAATAGTGTTAGCCACAGGTGTAGTTGCAACCTGCACTGAATCCCCCTGCCTAGCAGCCTGCACCAAAGACCAAACAGTGGAGGCTGCCGGAACAGAACTCCCACTAACCACGCTACTACCCCCAGCTTGTGGTGAGCTAGCAGCAGCAAACCCCCCTTGAAAACGTCCCATAAAATTGTTCAAAGTGTCCAAAACCTTGGCCAGATCGTCTCTGGTGGCGAAATTACCTTGGGCAGCCTGATTGTCCTTGGAGAGGACCGGGGGCGGTGGTGTAGCACTTGCCCCCTGTGACGGGACCTCACGGGGGATCTCCACCGATTTGCTTCGTGTCAGCGGCAAAGAATCCTGGGGGAAATCCCTAACAGTGGGCTTTCTGATCCGCTTGGCCCTGGAGGGAGCGGCATCGGTACTGTTCTGGATGTCGGACGAAGGGGATTCCGCCGGGAAACCAGAATCCTCCGGTTCTGGCATGTTCAACAAGTTCTGTGCCCAAGCAAGGCCTTTCAGCTTTGCCAGCTCCATAAAATCTGCCCACACTGCGTCCTGGGAGTTGCCCGGCAACGAGTCCTCCACCTGGGTACTTTCTTGAAAGGGGGAATGGAACTTTGGCTGTCCATTCTCACTTCAGTTCGCTCACGCGGGATCTGGGGATAAAAATTAGGATCAGCCACAGCACACACATGGAGAAAAGAACCTGGCCGTCTTGAGTCAAAACAGGTGCGTGTCCCAGACCCCTCCATACTTACATTCCAGTGATGCGACAAAGCGGAACGAAAATTTTTGCGATCGATTCGGAGTGACTCCGCGAGGGGGAGTGAGAAGGGGCTATGGATGGAAAAGGGTAACGTTAGTTGGCGTACTTGTAGGACAATTCTCTAGACAACACACTGTCCTGTTCCCTCTCCCTTTCTGAGTGTATGCGCCCCCCTCTCTGTCCACACCAAGGACTGGTCCCTCGCCATATACCTGTCTCTGACCCACCGATTGCCACCTGTGCTGCCTTCTTGTCCTTTGTGCTGATTACTTTGCTTTGTATTCTGAAAAATAAAAGAAATTGTCACAACGTTCCTTCCATTATTTACAATGAGTTCTATAATCTGTAGTGCTCCTTCTGCTTCTGGCGTCATGCCACCGTATTCCCGCTTCCTCTTAGCCAGTCCTCGCCAGCTGTCCACGTACTCTCCTGAAATTACACACATGTTAGTGCCACCTTAAATGTAACATGTAACACCCCTGATTGCCCTTCTAGTTATTCCCCAAACAAATACACCCAGGGCAAATGGTGTCCATACAAAAGCTCAACTGACTTGCTGCGAGACCTATTGCATAGCAAAAGCTTGTTTATAAATGCGCTTCACAGGAATGAGTACAAGGGCACTGGCCTACCTCCCGTGCCTGCCCCATGTGCGCTGAAACTTGCACACAAAGGGGGGCAGCCACTTCGTAATAAAACGCGAACTGGACCTGGCTAGATCGGGTAAGAGAGCTCAAAACATGCACCAGGTACGTGCCAAGAGGCAGACATGCATAAGCGTCTGGCAAAAGTTATATACATCGTTGTTACGCACAGTTCTCTCTGAGGGGCGTGGTCAGAATAAAAGTCTCCATGACGAGGCAGTGTGAAGAACCCATCCAATTGTAAATGCATGGGGGGGAGCCCGACCAGAGCGAGGAGGGGCGTGCACGAATAGAATGAGGCACCAAATATTGCACGACGCCGGTTCCTGGTCTGGGATGTAACTCTAAGCATGACGCACTCCAAAGGGCTGAGATTATGACGTGCTAATCACACGGTGCCACGTCGTTGCTAGGGTACATTCCTTAGATGGGAGCTAGTCTCTACCCTTCACATATTGAAGATGGTGAAATTCGAAGCAAACCCGAGGCAATCGGAAATAAAATCTTCAGTCATGAGGCAAGGTGCGCGTTCGCGACCCCCCGAGGAGAAGGAGGGGCACAAACGAAATTCCCTGTGTCGCCCGGGAAAAACGCCCGCAGGCCGAGCGGCACACCCCCCACACCCCCAGGAGGGGAGGGAAGGACCCCGAGGGGAGAAAGAGTGAGGACAGACTGTGGAGGAAACTCCACGGACCGGCGCGCGAGCGAGAGTCCAGCAACCTGGGAAACGGACGCTCAAGGGGAAACGTATGCCTGGCAGGACGTAAAATGCCCTTGCCCCCAAGTGATAGCAGAGAGCACCCAGCACCCCGTCCCCTGTACCATAGTTGTGGCCACGGTGAACCTGCCCCAAAATGGCTACCCGCCCACGCCCCTCCACACTCGCCGAGGCAACCAACTGCCACAAAATGGCCGCCACGGGGGGTCCTACAACGAGGTCGGAAGGGCGCCCGGGATGAACCCGCAGCGGAGGCAAACGACCCCACACCACAAAAGAAGCTGGGAAACAGCTGCAAACCAACTGCTCGGCCAAAGGGGTCAAGGAAAGACCACCTGTGATTACCCCCGGGAGGTGACAAAGGTCCGTGCTTCCCCCAAGCAGAAACCCCGGGGAGGACCTGGGGAGGGTGCTGATCCCGGACCCGCTACCTCTCGCAAGAGGAGCGAAACGCTGACAAAGGTCGAGAAAAGCACAAACCCGGGCAAGATCCCAAGTGAGCAACTCCGGCACGTAACCAAAATCGTTGTTGCCACATCACTAACAAACTGGTTGAAAATGTCAAAACAATGCACTGCCCCCGCTCGGGATAGAACCCTTGTCTCCGACTACGGAAACAAAATCGCCGGCGCCTTGACTCTCTGCGCCACTATCACATCATATACGAGGCCAAAACCCAGGTCACTAGTACATTATCCTGGAGAGCATAGCCAGGTATGGGAAGGGTGGGAGGGGGATTTTTCGGCCTGGATAACAATCGACCCCTGCATCCCCCCACCCAGCTGCCCCCGGGCCAGGAGAGCGCCTAGACGAAGAGAAAAAGGAAGAGCAAAACCCAGAGAAGGCCCAGCCCTGACGAACACAACTACAAATAACCATAACATACTCGCATGCTTCCCCCAGGGCATGAAGGACAACAACATAAAATCAAGTCCCGACAAGAAACCAGGGCGGAGACCCGGGAAAGTGCCCAGCCCTGACGAAAACAGTTATACATTATCGTTTAATTTACACACATGCTGACCCCGTGCAGGAAAAGAAACGAACGTCTAAGAACAAGCCCTCACTGAAAAACATCTAGTGGTCAGCCCGGAAAAGTGCCCAGCCCTGCAGAAAACAAACTACACAAACAGTAAAAATAAACAATATTTTCGCAAATGAACGCCCCAGCTTCAGCGGCCCGTTACTAAGTGGGCCGCCCGGCCCAGCTCGACCCCCCTGATGGGGGAACGGGCACGAAGGGGAAAAGGCTCTCACCTCTAAGCCAGCAGGTCCTGGGCACCAACATCGAGGGCAGCAAGAGCACAAAGAGGCCGCTCCGAGGGAGGGGGAGGCCTAAATACCCCGACCCCCCCCCCCCTAACGGAAGTGAAATGACATCACAGCAGCGGCCCCAGCCGTTGAACACCAGAAGGCTGGTGCGCTTGCCATCTTGTGGCACTACGGTGTCCGCCCTCTTACGAGGGTCACCTGTGGCGACGAGTCGGGCGGCCTGCAGAGTTATTGGCATTGTAAATTGCAACATTTGTATTTATCTGTTGGTTTTGAAAACAGATAAATAAATGGCATTGTCATTTACATTGCCATTAGCTTAATCTCTGCAGTCACTCTGCAGCCCCTAGCACTCCATAGCACTCCCTAGTCACTCTGCACTCCCTTGCACTCCCTAGTCACTCTGCACTCCCTAGCCCTCCCTAGTCACTCTGCACTCCCTAGCACTCTGCACTCCCTAGAACTCCCTAGTCACTCTGCACTCACTAGCACTGCCTAGTCACTCTGCACTCCCTAGCACTCCCTAGTCACTCTGCACTCCCTAGTCACTCTGCACTCTACACTCACTGCTCTGCACTCTGCACTCACCACTCTGCACTCACCACTCTGCACTCACAACTCTGCACTCACAACTCTGCCCTCACTACTCTGCACTCCCTAGCACTCCCTAGTCACTCTGCACTCCCTGCACGCCCTAGTCACTCTGCAGTCTGCACTCCCTAGTCACTCTGCACTCCCTAGTCACTCTGCACTCCCTAGCACTCCCTTGCACTCCCTTGCACTCCCTTGCACTCTGCACTCCCTTGCACTCTGCACTCCATTGCACTCCCTAGTCACTCTGTACTCCCTAGCACTCCCTAGTCACTCTGCACTCCCTAGCACTCCCTAGTCACTCTGCACTCCCTAGCACTCCCTAGTCACTCTGCACTCCCTAGCACTCCCTAGTCACTCTGCAGTCCCTAGCACTCCCTAGTCACTCTGCACTCTCTAGCACTCCCTAGCACTCTGCAGTCACTCTGCACTCCCTAGCACTCTGCAGTCACTCTGCACTCCCTAGCACTCCCTAGCACTCTGCAGTCACTCTGCAGTCACTCTGCACTCCCTAGTCACTCTGCAGTCACTCTGCACTCCCTAGTCACTCTGCACTCCCTAGCACTCCCTAGTCACTCTGCACTCCCTAGCACTCTGCACTCCCTAGTCACTCTGCACTCCCTAGTCACTCTGCACTCCCTAGCACTCCATAGCTCTCCCTAGCACTCTGCAGTCACTCTGCACTCCCTAGTCACTCTGCACTCCCTAGCACTCCCTAGTCACTCTGCACTCCCTAGCACTCCCGAGTCACTCTGCACTCCCTAGTCACTCTGCACTCCCTAGCACTCCTTAGCACTCAGCACTCTGCACTCCCTAGTCACTCTGCACTCCCTAGCACTCCCTAGTCACTCTGCAGTCACTCTGCACTCTGAGGTTCCGTGACGATTTGAACCCGTGTTTTCAATATTGTCGTAAATACATAATTTTGGTATCAGTGAACCGCAAATGATCCATTTAGCATATCCTGGTGTTTTCGCTATGCTACGAGCAAGAGCACTCCTGTTATGAACACATTTCTGATCTACCCATGGCATCCATCTTAGATTACGGCAGCCATTTTATATTTCTTGCCCTCACATAGTCAATGGACACGCAGTGACCTCTTTCACTTAAGGACACGTAAGCTTTAGCCGGAGATTCACCTTGCTAGTGACACGTGCACCTTAGGACAGAACACGCCGTGGATGCATGACTCGACAGAAACTGCCTCCTCTGCCTGAGGCCAGTCCTGCTATACTGGTTCTCGTGTTCGTTGGCCTGATCATGATTAGGCGGCCGAAGCTGGTAGCCTTGCCCATTTACGACCCACAAACATCTCTTATCCTGCTTTTCTATCTTCTGCACCTGGCTCTGCTCCTTTCCTTCTGGGCCTTTATTAGGGGGAGGTAACGAAATTTACGATGAGGCGGTCCGGCTCTTGAATGAAAAGTTGACATGGGATTATGATGGAATAATGGGAACCCCTCGTTCGTAATGTTTTGACATCAGATATTGTTGACGATTCCTGTGCAACGCCAAATATTTATTGTTTAGGACACAAAGGTTTAGAAATGTACTAACATGTAAAGAATTTGCCCCAAGCCTAAAATTTAGTATATAAGGAGCAACCCACTTTGTACAAATCGAACAGGCTCCTAGATACTGCCCGTGTGTAGTTTCTGTGACTTCTGTGTCACTGCAGTAATAAACCTTTGGTCTTTGACGCCACCATCGAGAAGCCCGTGTTTCTGTTTATTTGTGCACCGAGACAGGTAGAACTCCAGGGTCTTCGGGTGTTATCCCTGACACCTCTGGACGGAACCAAAAAGTCCAGAACTCCAATTGGCGCCCAATGTGGGGCGACGTCATTCGGTACCGGTCCAAAAGCCTGAAGAGTTCGAGAAGCTTCGTGTGAAGATTCCTGAGGGAGGCGCCCCACTTCATCGATCCCGGCATATCGCAAAAGTGGCCCGACGTTCTCTTCCACGAGGGTTCCCGTTCGGACGGCTGCAGTGGTCCGTTGCCTTGACCGTCGCCCTGTCTTGGACCCGAGGTGCAGTCCTTAGTACGGCGAGACGTGACGGGTTTCTCCTTGGTGACGTCTTCAGTGCCTCAGTTAAGTATTAAGTGGTTGCTAGTTGGTTACTTCGTAAGGGTTGCTCCTGTTTGGATAATCCTTTTAGTTCTTGGTTTGGTTTGGTTTCGTAAGATTATCACTGGTTGTTCTAGTTACGATAATCTTTTGGTTTAGTTTGGGTATCGATACATTTGTTCGCTTTGGTAGGCCTAAGTTCTTGGTTCGAGTGCGCACCTTTTGTTTGTGTTTTTTTGTCTGTTCTGTGTTCCGGATTATAAAATGGTAAGTCGGAAAAATATTATGTTGTCATGTTTTGGTTGCAACAGTGATTCCCGGTTGGAGGACTCATGTCTGGTTCCTCCGATTGGAACTCCTCTTTATGATTTGTATTGTAAGTTTGGAGTGGGTCCTATATCTTATAATGAGGTGTGGATCCGATATACAGAGAAAGATGGTGTCCTTAGTTGGCCACTGCATGGTAGTTTTGAACCCGAAGTTCTTGATAATTTGGAAATGAAATTGTTTAAGAAGAAAGCCCGGCCGGCAATGTTTGATTCTTTCCGTTATTGGCGAAAAGAATCTAAACAGAGAGAAATTAAAAAGTTGAAGAAAGAACAGAAAGAGCAAGAGTTGACTTTAGAACAGTCTGCTAAGCAGCTGCAACTCAACAAGTCTGAGAAAGCAATGGAGGTGGCCAATAGAGAGCGTAATTTAGCGATAGACAAGTGCTATCCTGCCTTGCCATCGAGTACAGCTAAGATAGTAGAGGACCCCGAAAACGATCCTCTGTTGTCTTACTTGTTACGGTCACCCCCACCGTATGCACAGGGTGCTACGGCTCCACCTTTACCGAATGTTCAATTACCAGTTGCTGGACAGCCTGGTATTCCTGCTCCTGCTCCCCTGAATCAAGCTCCTGTACCTCCTGTGGTCAATGTTAATGTTCCTTCGGCACCCCCTCTTCCAGGGTTGCCGGCTTCTTTACCTATACCTGCATCGCTTACACCTGTTGTTTCACAAGCTACTTTGCCAGCTACTTCTACTGTTCCTGTTTTATCTGTTCCAACTGCTACTCTACTAACTGCTTCTGCTAGCATTATGACTCCGCTTTCTGTTCGTCGGAGAATCACTGATTCTGTCTCTAATATTCTATCTCCCTTCTATAAAACTTTAATTAAGACTCCTGCCTCTGACTCTGTGCAGAGACGTAGTCAGCTTCCCAGTACTGAAGAACGGGGAATATTAGATTCCACAGCTCTTAGATGGATTTCGAAAGGTGAAAGATATAGTACTAGAGATGTATTAGATACATTTATGCAATGGAATGAACCGACACAGCGATATGTGTTCGATGAAATGTGCTCCCTTTTGCGTGAGGAATTGGAAGAGGATGACTCTGAATCACATCTAGAAGAATTAATTAATGTTCAGAAAGAATTTGCTGCAGGTATGATAGTTGGTCAAAATATAAAGGAAGCGATGGAATTGATTTTAAGTTATAGGAATGATCCATCCCTTCGTTCACCTAGGGAGTTAGAGAAACGTAGTACGAAGCAGAATCGCCAATATCCAATGAGGGAGGTTCCTCCAATTTGGCGCGAAGCTGTGCAAGCAGATGCGGCTCATGGTATTGCTGCCGCTCCGGCGCAATTCCAGAGAGTGTGGATACACATTCCGTGGAAGCGAGCCGAAGTGTTAGCAGAGAAACAGGCCTTGCCTGATCCGCGTAAAAATCCAGCAGGATACTACAAAGAGTTAGCGCAGACAGTTGAAGCTTGTGTGATGAATTTAGCGGACATTGACATGTTATTTGGGAATGTAGTTCCGCAACCGATTTGGGCTAAAATACGTAAAGAGAATCATCCAGTTGCCCTAGGTGGTGATTGGGCAGCTATAATAGCAGCGGATGGTCAACAAATAGGTGGTTCCAAACCCGAACCTCTAATTGCTGATTTACCTGGTAGAATAATAGATTTAATGAAGACTCTGATGCCAGCATTGCGCGTTAACTGGGATAAGTTGTCCGCATGCAGGCAGAAGAAGGACGAAAGTGTCTCCGACTTTTTCACAAGGTTTGAAGAGACTTTCGTAGATCACAGTGGTCAGGATATGAGCACGGAAGGAGGACAGAGATTATTTGTTGATAAATTTGTGCACAATCTGTTGCCAGAGCTTAGTAATAAATTGAAAGATTCTGAGAGTGCGTGGGCTGTCTCTACAACTGCGCAAATACTTGCAACTGCCCAATACTATGAAAATAGGGATAAAGAGGAGAAGGAAAAGTCAGATAAGAAAACGAAAGATTTAAAAACTAAAGTTCTCTTGCAACAAGCATATCCGCCTCGCACGAATCAGACAAATACACAGCAAGGGTCATATCAAAGGACAGATTATGGTTCTCAGAGGCCGCAATATCAGTGGAATCAGTGTGCTTACTGCAAGAAAGAAGGTCATTATAAGAATGAGTGTCCAGTCTTAGCGCAAAATAATGCTGCAGCAGCTCAGAGAGGTCGTGGTGGTTCTATGCTAAATTCTAGAGGTCGAGGACGAGGTGCTATGCCTCCACAAACGAATGATCGCCCTTCTAATCATTTTGATCAGCGAAATGGACAGTCTGCCCAACAAAATAGATCTCAACAGTATCATGTTGAAGACTACTGTGAAGTTAATGAGGAATTTCAGCAAAGTGAGTACTAGGACAGCCATGGACAAAGAGAGGGAGTAGTATCAGTTCCAGTAGATCAGAGTGGGCCTTATGTCGCAGTAGCAACATCAGGTGTAGTCGAACCGTTTCTGTTGGATACTGGTGCAGCAAAAAGTTCTATCATTCATGCGAAACTCCCTGGCGCACCTTTGTCTGGCTTAACAAATGTTTCTGTAGGTTTTTCAGGCGCCCCTGTTTACAACCCCGTATCTGGTCCTTTGTCTATTTCTGTTGGACCCCGTCAATTGAAAGCACCCTTGATTTTGACGACCGGTTGTAATGAAAATCTGCTTGGTTTAGACTTGTTAAAACGCCTGTACGCGACATTGTACTGTTCTCCTTCAGGAGTACAGCTTACATTGGGTAAAAGAATCATCTCTCCGATGTACTTGTCGATGGATGCGCTCCCACCAGAGGTGCGTTCTCTCCCTGATACTCTTTGGGCGACTGGTCCTAATGATGTAGGTCTTTTAGAAATTCCACCATATGTAGTCACTTTGAAAGCAAATGTCAAATTTCCACGAATCCCACAATACAAGATCTCTAGTGAAGGTGAACGTGCGCTTTTATTGATTGTGCAAGATTTGATCAAGAAAGGCGTAGTAGAAGAAACTAGAGGAAATGTCTGTAACAGTCCTGTATTGCCAATTCTGAAACGTACTGATCCTTCAAAGCCTCCAGTCTATAGGTTTGTAATTGATCTTAGGGAGGTTAACAAAATTGTGATTCCACAGTTTCCTGTGGTTCCAGACATTACTGCATTGTTAACGTTGATTCCTGCTACAGCCACATGGTTTTCAGTTATCGACTTGAAAAATGCCTTTTTCAGCATTCCGATAGCAGAGGAAAGCAGAGATATTTTCGGCTTCTCTCTAGGAGGTCGAAGCTTCAGGTTTAAACGTGCTCCACAAGGCTATTGTGAGAGCCCGTCCATTTACAGCCAGGCATTAAAAAGTCAGTTAGATTCCTTTGTACTTCCTCCTGGTTCTGCTTTAGTGCAATATGTAGATGATCTTCTAGTGGCTGCCGATGACAAGGAAACTTGCAAAGCAGCTACAATTTCCTTATTGCATCATTTGTCTAGTTTGAATCACAAGGTGTCACCTTCGAAAATGCAATACTGTTGCCAAGAAGTGACCTACCTAGGTCATCTCTTGTCAAAGGAGGGAAGAAAGTTTACCCCAGAGAGAATAAAAGCAATTACTCAGATGAATGTTCCTAGCACACAGAGAGAAGTACGTGCCTTTTTAGGTATTACCTCATACTGTAGGCAGTGGATCCCAAATTTTTCTCTTTTGGCAAAACCATTGGTAGCTTTGACTGGGAAAAATGTTCCAAGTCCGGTGCCATGGTCTGCCGAATGTCAGGAGAGTTTTTCTGAGTTACGAAATGCACTGTGTTCAGCTCCTGTGTTGGGTACACCTGACTACAGCAAGCCATTCACGCTCTATGTCCACGAGAGAGAAGGTTGCGCGTTGAGTGTTCTGACACAGAGATTTGGTGATAAACAACGCCCTTGTGCGTATTTTTCATCAACATTAGATCCGGTAGCTAGAGCGTTGCCTAGTTGCTTGAGAGCGTTTCTGTTTCTGTTGGATACTGGTGCAGCAAAAAGTTCTATCATTCATGCGAAACTCCCTGGCGCACCTTTGTCTGGCTTAACAAATGTTTCTGTAGGTTTTTCAGGCGCCCCTGTTTACAACCCCGTATCTGGTCCTTTGTCTATTTCTGTTGGACCCCGTCAATTGAAAGCACCCTTGATTTTGACGACCGGTTGTAATGAAAATCTGCTTGGTTTAGACTTGTTAAAACGCCTGTACGCGACATTGTACTGTTCTCCTTCAGGAGTACAGCTTACATTGGGTAAAAGAATCATCTCTCCGATGTACTTGTCGATGGATGCGCTCCCACCAGAGGTGCGTTCTCTCCCTGATACTCTTTGGGCGACTGGTCCTAATGATGTAGGTCTTTTAGAAATTCCACCATATGTAGTCACTTTGAAAGCAAATGTCAAATTTCCACGAATCCCACAATACAAGATCTCTAGTGAAGGTGAACGTGCGCTTTTATTGATTGTGCAAGATTTGATCAAGAAAGGCGTAGTAGAAGAAACTAGAGGAAATGTCTGTAACAGTCCTGTATTGCCAATTCTGAAACGTACTGATCCTTCAAAGCCTCCAGTCTATAGGTTTGTAATTGATCTTAGGGAGGTTAACAAAATTGTGATTCCACAGTTTCCTGTGGTTCCAGACATTACTGCATTGTTAACGTTGATTCCTGCTACAGCCACATGGTTTTCAGTTATCGACTTGAAAAATGCCTTTTTCAGCATTCCGATAGCAGAGGAAAGCAGAGATATTTTCGGCTTCTCTCTAGGAGGTCGAAGCTTCAGGTTTAAACGTGCTCCACAAGGCTATTGTGAGAGCCCGTCCATTTACAGCCAGGCATTAAAAAGTCAGTTAGATTCCTTTGTACTTCCTCCTGGTTCTGCTTTAGTGCAATATGTAGATGATCTTCTAGTGGCTGCCGATGACAAGGAAACTTGCAAAGCAGCTACAATTTCCTTATTGCATCATTTGTCTAGTTTGAATCACAAGGTGTCACCTTCGAAAATGCAATACTGTTGCCAAGAAGTGACCTACCTAGGTCATCTCTTGTCAAAGGAGGGAAGAAAGTTTACCCCAGAGAGAATAAAAGCAATTACTCAGATGAATGTTCCTAGCACACAGAGAGAAGTACGTGCCTTTTTAGGTATTACCTCATACTGTAGGCAGTGGATCCCAAATTTTTCTCTTTTGGCAAAACCATTGGTAGCTTTGACTGGGAAAAATGTTCCAAGTCCGGTGCCATGGTCTTCCGAATGTCAGGAGAGTTTTTCTGAGTTACGAAATGCACTGTGTTCAGCTCCTGTGTTGGGTACACCTGACTACAGCAAGCCATTCACGCTCTATGTCCACGAGAGAGAAGGTTGCGCGTTGAGTGTTCTGACACAGAGATTTGGTGATAAACAACGCCCTTGTGCGTATTTTTCATCAACATTAGATCCGGTAGCTAGAGCGTTGCCTAGTTGCTTGAGAGCTACAGCAGCAGCTGCGGCTTCCATTCGACAATCTGCTGGTTTGGTGATGAACAACATGCTAGTGGTCATGGTTCCTCATGCTGTGGATACACTCATGAACCGAACTAAGACACAGCACCTTACCAGTGCTAGATTATCAGGCTATGAGCTGACACTGCTAGCGAGTCATATTCAGATCAAAAGATGCAATGTATTGAATCCAGCAACATTGTTGCCGACTAATCAGGAGTCGAGTGATTCGGAACCACATGACTGTTGTTTCAGAACCGAGGAAGAGACAAAAGGACGAATTGATCTTAAAGACACTCCGTTGTCAGATCCAGATGGCACGTTGTATGTTGATGGGTCTTGCTTTAAATTGGAGAATGGTGATGTGACTGCTGCTTATGCAGTAACGACTTTGAGTACGATTGTGGAGACTGCGAGAGTGAGTCAGAATTCTGCCCAAGCTGCGGAATTAATTGCACTAACGAGAGCGTGTGTTTTAGCTAAGGGAAAGAGAGTGAATGTGTTTACAGATAGTCAGTATGCGTTCGGCGTGGCCCATAGTTTTGGCCGTTTGTGGAAAGAGAGAGGTTTCATTACGTCCCATGGGACTAAGATTCAACATGGTCAGCTAGTTAACGACTTGTTGGAATCTCTAACCTTGCCGACTGAAGTTGCGATTGTGAAATGCAGTGCTCATAAAGCAATCACGGATGATGTTGGTCGTGGGAATGCTTTTGCTGATGAGACCGCTAAACAGACAGCTAGGAATATGATGAGTAGAATGTATGTTGCAACGTCTGCAAGATGGATTTCTGAGTCTGGAATGTGTGAGGACACAGTGGAAAGCGTGAAAGAAATTCAGAAAGAGGCGACTGAGGAGGAAAAACTTGCATGGAAAGAGAATACGGGTAAATTGGACTCGAGTGGGTGTTGGATTGATTTGTCTGAACAACAGCGTTGGTTGTTGCCTGATGCGTATGTGCTTGCAGTAGTAACGATGGCGCATGGAGCAGCGCATATCAGTTCTAAAGGGATTTGTAAGATGTTGGCTCCAGTCTGGAAGAATGATGGGATTAGTAAGTGTGCAGAGAGAGTGGTGAGAAATTGCATGGTATGCCTGATGCATAATCCTGGCAAGGGAATCCCTACACCCGCTGGTCACTTCGCTCCTCCTTCTTGCCCCTTTGAAGTGATTCAGCTAGACTTCATTCACATGGATCGTTGCAACAATCTAAAGTACGTCCTAGTGGTAGTCTGTGCTTTTTCCAGATGGATCGAAGCATACCCACTGAAGGACAATACTGCCTTGTCCACTGCCAAAATCCTTCTCAAAGAATACTTCCCCAGATTTGGAATGCCACGGATTGTATGGTCAGATAATGGAAGTGAGTTTGTAGGGAAAGTTATGCAGAGTGTGTGTGCCGGCTTAGGGATAAAACAGAAGTTCCACAGTGCGAATCATCCCCAGTCTGCTGGTTTAGTTGAGGGTTACAATGGCACCCTCAAACTAAAACTTGCTAAGATACAAGCATCCACGGGTTTGTCCTGGCCAGATGCACTACCTTTGGCTTTGCTATCCACAAGAGCGACCGTGCATTCTAGAGTAGGGCTTAGTCCGTATGAAATAGTTTTTGGTCGGCCTGCAAATGTTTGGGGGGTACCTAGACCGAAGGAATTTAAGCAGCTGGAATACCCAATGTTAATTGATTACCTTTTCGACTTGACTGCTAAATTGAGTCTTATTCACCAACAGGTTTTCGATGCATTGCCAAAGCCACCGGAGAGTCCAGGTCATCAGCTGAAACCAGGTGACCAAGTGGTCATCCGAAATTTTGCACGGACAAGAAATCTCCAACCCAGATTCGTCGGACCATTTCAAGTGTTATTGGCGACGAGAACTGCTATTCGTGTGGCTGGCCGAAAAAACTGGATCCATACAACGCATGTCAAGCGTGTGCCTCTGCCGCTTCCTTATGATAACTGGGTGAAGAAAGGAATCGGTGCCTCTGAAACTGAACAAGTCCCCAGGTTCATCCCTTTCAGCGATGCAGAACTAATCACTGATTCACCGAACTCTGACTCCCCTTCTGAAACTACTCCTTTGAACTCCGAACATTTGCCCTCTGCATCAAAAGAACATTTGCCATCTGCGAACTTGAACGTTGCAACCCCTGCTGAAAATACACTGTTTCCAGATCAAACAGCTCCTGCAAAGTTGAGATACAATTTACGATCTCGTAATATGGACAAATAAAGCAGGAAACTGCCTATTTTACACATTTGAATTTTGATACATTGCCTCCAGCCAGGAAGTTTGCTAATACTTTGTATTGTTTTGTTGTTTTAAAATTGCCTTGCCGTCTGGGTAGCCGTAGGGTCGTGGCTGTGTGCCTAGTTGAATCTGCGGGGGTCAGACACAAGGTCGATCTTTCTGTTAGTTCTGGGAACTCCCAGAGCTGATAGAGGCATTTTCATCTACGTACACATCATCAGTGGTCGCGAGCGGATTGTAGAAGATGGAGCTTCCTGAGCTGCAACGAGAGAATGTAATTTATGTTCGCAGAAATAGACTTTACAAAATTCTTCATAGCAAATGCTTTCTGATACAATGTACAATTACGTTTTTGATTGTCTTAATAACGTTGGTGGGTGGAATCGTCTTTGGTGTGCATTTAATTTTTACACCGGTAACAACTACAGTACCTCCCCTTGATCCTGTTTCTTCTACTGTTGCTTCTATGCATTCTTTTCACTCATTTCCTGAACACGAACAAGCTCGACGCTCAGAATTCATTAACAACACTTTTGTACAGCTCTTGCATCAACACCAACTGGTAGTTAACACTACAGACTGCTGGGTGTGTGGCCTGATACCCCACACTATGGATAAAGGCATTCCCTATCTAGTTTTGCCTTTTAGCTATAATGGATAATTTCAGGCCTTTCAGACCATTTTTGCCTATGCCCTTGAGACCTATCCTCCACGTCCACCACGTTCCACTAAATACAACTCTGCCAATAAAGCTTTAGTCCAGGGAATTATTGACATGATTAAAGACGTCAATAATACTCCATCTTACCCTAGAGATGAATTACGGGTATATTTGAGTTGGAATTCTACAGAGTATCGCATTAGTTTGGGAGAAAGCAAGCGTAAGAGCTCCACTCCAGTCTGGGTCGTACCTCACCGAGGTCAAGTCTGTTTGCAAGGAAATGGGAGAAATCCGAGAGCTCAGCTAGGGAAGAGTGAGTGCGTTGAGACTTACGTGTTTCCGTCTAACTTTTCCCCTGCCTTTCTTACTGCTAGGGGTACCTACTTCATCTGTCAAGACAGAGCGTATACATGGTTGCCTGCTGACTTTTCAGGTTCATGTTATATTGCTCGACTGTTGCCTCCAACGTACACTGCCTCCTCAGATTATCACAAGACCAGAGTAGCAAGAGGTGTTTTCAGCAAGGAAGATACCGCTGGTCAGGAAGCTGGAGACTTCTTCAAAGGTTTCCTTCCGTTCTGGGGGCCTATGGCCAATAGTAGAAATCTACGTCAGCTAACACGGGTAGTTGAATCTACTATTACAGAAACTGCTGGTGCCCTTAGTAACTTAACAGCTGAGCTTCAGGCGGATCGTCTCATGACGTTGCAGAACCGTATGGTTCTAGACGTAATACTTGCAGATCGAGGTGGGGTATGTAGAATGATCCAATCGAGCTGCTGTGTTTTTATTCCCAATAATGCTCCGACTGTTTATGAAGCGATCTCTAAGCTACACAAGATTTCCGAGTCTATTCACGTAGACAAGGGAAACTGGTCCTTAATGGAGTGGCTTTGGACTCTGTTATCAGCGTGGGGATGGAAGGTTCTGATGGTCATTGGTATCATCCTAGTATTCCTGTTCTCGTGCTGCCTTATTATCCAATGTGGTCCCGCTTTGTGTAGTCTCTGTGCTGCAACCTGTTTCAGAAAACCACCTGCGTTTGGAGAAAAGGTGCGAGAAAGGATGATGATACAACAACATGTCACTGACCTGATGAGCATAGAGTTAGACTCTGACATAGACTGAGTAATTGCCTATGTAAGGGCAAAAGGAGGGTCTGAGGTTCCGTGACGATTTGAACCCGTGTTTTCAATATTGTCGTAAATACATAATTTTGGTATCAGTGAACCGCAAATGATCCATTTAGCATATCCTGGTGTTTTCGCTATGCTACGAGCAAGAGCACTCCTGTTATGAACACATTTCTGATCTACCCATGGCATCCATCTAGATTACGGCAGCCATTTTATATTTCTTGCCCTCACATAGTCAATGGACACGCAGTGACCTCTTTCACTTAAGGACACGTAAGCTTTAGCCGGAGATTCACCTTGCTAGTGACACGTGCACCTTAGGACAGAACACGCCGTGGCTGCATGACTCGACAGAAACTGCCTCCTCTGCCTGAGGCCAGTCCTGCTATACTAGTTCTCGTGTTCGTTGGCCTGATCATGATTAGGCGTCCGAAGCTGGTAGCCTTGCCCATTTACGACCCACAAACATCTCTTATCCTGCTTTTCTATCTTCTGCACCTGGCTCTGCTCCTTTCCTTCTGGGCCTTTATTAGGGGGAGGTAACGAAATTTACGATGAGGCGGTCCGGCTCTTGAATGAAAAGTTGACATGGGATTATGATGGAATAATGGGAACCCCTCGTTCGTAATGTTTTGACATCAGATATTGTTGACGATTCCTGTGCAACGCCAAATATTTATTGTTTAGGACACAAAGGTTTAGAAATGTACTAACATGTAAAGAATTTGCCCCAAGCCTAAAATTTAGTATATAAGGAGCAACCCACTTTGTACAAATCGAACAGGCTCCTAGATACTGCCCGTGTGTAGTTTCTGTGACTTCTGTGTCCCTGCAGTAATAAACCTTTGGTCTTTGACGCCACCATCGAGAAGCCCGTGTTTCTGTTTATTTGTGCACCGAGACAGGTAGAACTCCGGGGTCTTCGGTGTTATCCCTGACACCTCTGGACGGAACCAAAAAGTCCAGAACTCCAACTCTCTAGCACTCACTAGTCACTCTGCACTCCCTAGCACTCCCTAGCACTCTGCAGTCACTCTGCACTCCCTAGCACTCTGCAGTCACTCTGCACTCCCTAGCACTCTGCACTCTCTAGCACTCGGCAGTCACTCTGCACTCCCTAGCACTCCCTAGCACTCTGCAGTCACTCTGCACTCTCTAGCACTCCCTAGCACTCTGCAGCCACTCTGCACTCCCTAGCACTCTGCATCACTCTTATAATATGTTATCTGTTCTCAGGCCCCCAGTTGATTGACCCCTCTGTTTCCTTCTTATGTTTTTTCCGAACAATACCAGACAACACTTCTACCTGAATTCTTAAATATATATATGTACTGTATTTATTGACTGCAACTACCGCAAGGCTTCTTGGCGTGACACAAACAAAAACATAATCACTGAGTATTTGCATGAGCCTTACTAGAAAGTCCTATCTCGAGCAGTACGCAACTTACTTTCCGTTGGGTTTAACAAAAAGCGATAAATCGTAAAAAAGGTTTTAAGCAACACATTTGGTTAGGTGCAAAAGAAAGTGTCAAGTACGTCACTGTTTAGTTTGCCTCTAAAGCCTTGAATATTGAATTTGTAATGTACAACAGCACACTTGTTTTAAAATGTGAAGTCCCATTGGACCCGACAGCTTTATACAGTCTGTGCAGAAAACCAGGTAGATCTGGTCAAATAGCCAGGCGTCACCTTTAGGGCTCCAGAGAGTCATACTCACCTTTTTTCACAGCTGATTCTGATTTCGCAAATGCCCCACAAATTCATACCATACCAGCTATGTCGTTGAACTGACCCTCACATGAATCCAGGTTTGAATTCAACCTAATAAATGTAATATGTGGGTGTGATCGCAATGAGGTGAGCGCGCTGAAACCTTGGAAAATGAGAAAGATGTCAGAGGACGAATGGTGCCCCTGAGAACAGAGAGCCTCTAGGTGAGTTTAAAAATACGTGTAGAAGATACTATGTATTCAGAGTAAGAAATGGAGCCAGAGAAGCGGCCAGCGGGCCAATAGAGGTGTTCTTCTGACCTTGTGGTCTCCACACTTGGTTTTCAATCTTGGATCTCTCCGATTACAGAATAGAGCTTAAATACGCAGGCAGCTTTCCAATAGAAAATGTAAACAATACAGTGTCAAATATATCAAAAGTTGAAAGTGAGACTGGAGATAAAAGATGTCAGATAAGAAGTTGCTATTTTGGCCAATTTCCTTGGATTCTAACAAAACATCTTACTATGACACTCAAGACCATGGCTGGACTCCTATTTCCTGTAGGAATAGGCTTACACCATCAGACAAGCCCATCAGCCTGTGATCGTACATATTCCAATAGATCGGCTAAATTTCCCAAGATAAACGAAAATCTGGGCAAAAGGCAAACTCTCCTCAAACATGGCCGCCGGTCCGTTGAGCGCAGTACAGAGTGGGATTCAAAGCAGTAAACATTTAAAGTGTTGTTCTACTATTCATGTGAATCATTAGTGTGGATTTTCTTGAGAATTTTAGTGTGAACTTCTCACCAGAGACTGCAGATGTCTAGCTGTCTGTGAACTCGACTAATGTATCCAAATGGATGTGTGCAGTGTTAAATCGGATTTGGTGCAATAATAAGTGGTTTGTTGTTAAGCTTTTGAAGACAAATAAAACAAGAAGGACGGGCACACGGATAGCGGGAGGGGAGAGAGGGCGGGAACGGGCACACGGACAGCGGGAGGGGAGCGGGTTAACGGGCTCAAGGACAGCGGTAGGGGGGGCGGGAACGGGATAAGAAAAAAAACTAGAAAATGCCGCTTACCTGCAAGAAAAGTGAAATGGCGCAGCCCACCCCTGCTCGGAGTAGGGAGCGGGTCGGGTCTGCGTCCTCACAGGGAGAGCGAGCAGGCTGGTGTGACGAAGGATGCCGGCCTGGAAAAAAAAATGACATCCGCCCACCGCCGCATGATGTGGCGGAAAGCCTAAAAATCGCAGGAACGCCCACGAATCTGCTCGCAGAATGACGAGCAGATCTCTGTTCCAATGGCTAGCCTCCATTTGTGGAGCTAGCCAATGGAACAGAGGGGCGGGACAACACACACATACTCTAGACAAAAGATTTTGCCTGCGCGAAACGCTGCTTGCGCAGCTTTCGACAGGCGAAACCTAAAAACGTTGGTGCCGCTCCCCCAGCTCCCTGATGCAAAAGTTGAGCTGCCCAGGGGGAGCGTTCCCTTCCCCCTCCCCCTTTTCCTCTTCCCTTTGTTCTTGGGGAGGGGGAGGAGAGACCTTGCCTTGGCCTTTTCGCCCTGCGGCAATTCCCAGCAGCGCTGACCAGCGCAAACCGGCTCTGTTCCTTTGTGGGCTCAGGCGGCCATTACGGCGCTAGCCCTCTAGGCCCCCTTCGGGGGCGGCCTCTGCAATAATAGATAGTAATAAACCACAGTTTATTATAGTCGCTGATTGATATTTAAATCTACAGTTTACTGCCACTAGATGGCACCATTTAGATGCAAAATAGACAGCATTTTATGAAAACTAAATCGTGTAAATGACCGGATTATTAACAGGATAATGTGCTGTGTGACTAAACACTTATAAGGGCCTAAAGGCAAGACCTATTGGCCATGCCAATACTTTTTATATCTGCGAAGCGAACAGGGTCCTGCAGAGGGAGGTAAGAAGCACCCCCCAACCCCCCCCCCCCCCACCCCCCCACCCCCCTCAATAAAAACGCTGGGCAAATGGTGGCAAACCAGTGCACCTTGCAGAACAGTTTCCAAGAACACCGGATAAAAACATTGGTATTTCAGAGAGTTCTAAAAACCTAGGTTTGAAGTTTCAGGTGGTGTTTAAGTTTTCAAAATGTATATAATATCTCTCTCATGTCTACATGCCACTCCTTTTTACTTTCATGAGGCCCCTCTGTGTAAACTCTAGTCACACTGTCTGCTGTGAGTGAGGAAGGACAAGTGTCACAGCTCACAGGGGTCCTCAACGCTGCTAACGTGAACCTAGTCCAGAGGTTTCACACATCACTAGTGATAATGTCACAAGAGCAATCTGCCAGCTCTGGTGGCTCAGTGGACTAACTCGCCCACTGCAGGGGACTGTGTTCAGCCTCATGGTCACAGGTTCAAATACCAGAAAGTCCACTCAGCCTTTCATCCTTAGGAGGTTGATAAAATGAGTACCATTGAGTTGGGTAACAATAAATATCTGTTATTCAGCGCCAAGATACCCTTGGGTGAATGTGCGCTTTACAAATGCACGTTATTTTATCACTAACTATAGATGGTGAAATGTTTCCACAAAGGTTATCCACTGACAGCCCGTGAGCTACGGAGACAATATTTGCAACACACCTGACATGAGTAGTTGACTCATGACTCATGGGGGAGAGGAGTTGGCCTAACGGCTAGGGCGGACGACCTCGAATGTGGGGAACTGGGTTTGAGTTTCTGCAATCATGCTGTACATCCTGTGATTCTGAGCATATCACTTAATCTCCCTGTGCCTAACAAAAATGAATGTGTCCTCATGTAATGCAACTGGTGCTATGTAAAGCGCTCTGATACCCGATTCGGATCAAGTTCGCGCTATATAAAATTCTGTAAAATAAAAATAAATCTTTAGCACCCAGCACAAATGATCTCCTTAAAAAAATATAACTTTCTTCCTAACATCAGTTTATCAGTTTCTAAAAATACACATTTGTTATCAAAGGGAAACTTTGTATTTTTGCTAAAAGAACTGAATTCTCTGAAACAGAAACCTATCATTTTCAAGAAACAAACACAAATTTTATCCAAAAAACAGTTATCATTATTAGTAAATACAAGTCTGGTTCCTAAACATCAGTGTGACATTTTCTTCAAATATTCACTTGTATTACAGCAGCACTTGGACAAATTCCACCCACATGTCCACGAGTCACCCTCACCTGCTGGGGATGGCTACTGTGTGGATTACACCAGGTCGAGGCCCCCAGTAGCCAGTGCATACTGGGCAGTAGTACCCTATCTGGATACAGTTGCTATCACAAAACTATTGCACTCCAACAGAAAACCCGTTACTCCTCTTGGGGCGCTTTACTGTTGCCTGGTAGTGAGGGCAAGAAGCTACGGCTTACTCTGAGAGGTGGGAGGAGCTAAAAGCTCAGATACAGAATGACAGAATACATAACACTCCATAACTTCGCTGACTTGGTACTGCTGCAACTTGGAAGAAGAAAGGGTCTTGTATTTATATATAAAAAACAAGCATCACATTTACATCCTTCTCATTGACCCACAACCTGACTTACTCTTCATAACTGAATTATGGTTGGGAGATGATATGGCTCCAGTGTTGTATGAAGCCGTTCCTCTAGGCTATCAAACTATTGCACAAAATCGTATAGGCAAAAGAGGAGGTGGCCAAGGTTGTGAGGCCCTCTTCACCAGATGCAACCCTACATCATCTTCCTCCTGTACCTTCCTGCTCCTTTACAGACCTCCATCTAGAAAGGCGACATTCCCAGACCCACTTCTAGACACAGTTTCAAACCTGATAACACTACACTCGAACCTTTGCGTTCTGGGGGACCTCAACATCTGGTTTGACGAACCCAATATGCCCCATCCGAAAACAATCATCAGTGGCCTAGACTCACTGAACCTGCATCAGGTCGTCCACAAACCCACACATGTCACTGAGCACATCCTCTATGTCATTTTTGCACATGCAGAACTAATTACCTTTCAAACAATGACTCCTGTCACATGATCCGACAACGATTTGCTTGCTTTCCAACATAAAGCATTACAAAGCAGCACACCTAAAACCAACTTACGTGCATCCACCTATCAACTGTGGAGCAAACTAAATATTAAACACCTAGGGCCCGATGTAGGTAGGGCTTTACCGATCGGTATCGGCCAAAAATACCGATTTTTGGCCCTTACCGATCGGTAAACAGCCATCGAGATGTAGGGAACCAAAAACAGAACGAATCGGATAGAAAACCGATTCGGAATGTGTACCGAATGTGAAAGAATCCGATACGTACATACCGAAAATCGGATATGTAACGAATCGGAAAAACACCGAATCGGTTACAAAGACCGAATCGGTCCATGTACCGAATCGTTAGTGACACCGAATCGGAAAATCACCGATTCGGTCCCACTACCGATTCGTTACTGACACCGAATCGGAAAATCACCGATTCGGTCCTACTACCGATTCGTTAGTGACACCGATTCGGAAAATCACCGATTCGGTCCATGTACCGAATCGGAAAAAATACCGAATCGGACATGATCCGAATCGGAAAACATGCCGATTCGTATGAATCTCCGATCGGGAAATTCCCCGATTCCGACTGTTGGGGAGATGTAGGGAGGCACAGAAACACCGAAATCGGCTCAAAATCGGTAGAATTCACTCGGTATTTACCATGGATTGCAATCAGGTGGTAACCAACTCCAACCCATATAAACAGTCCCAAAATGCATTGCAACTTGCAGGATGGCAGCTTTCTATGTCATTGCGAGGCGGCTACGGCTACAGCAGGAAGGACAGAGGGAATGGCTAAGAAATGAACAGGTCTACAGACAGAGGATAACCCTGTTCATGCTCACTGAGGCTGAGATCCTACAGAGATACAGGCTGGACTCTGACACCATACTTGAGCTCATCAGGGACCTTAAGCCATACTTGGACCACCACACCCCAAGGGCACACGCCATCCCTGCGCACGTCCAGGTGCTATGCAGCCTACACCTGGTAGCGTCTGGCAGCTATCAAAGTGGAGCAGCAGCAGCAGGAGGGGTGACCCAGAGCAGCCTGTCAAGGTTCTTCCACACATTCCTTGACGCCATGATACACAGGATGGACCAATACATCTCATTCCCTGCAACCCACGCAGAACTGCTACAAACCAAAGCGGACTTCTACCAGATGGCACACTTTCCCCAAGTCATCGGTTGCATAGATGGCACGCATATTCCGATTTGCCCACCAGCGGACACCGAATACATATACCGCAATCGGAAATCGACACACACCATCAACGTGCAGGTGATCTGCAATGCCAAGTGCACCATCACAGACCTGGTAGCAAAATTTCCAGGGAGTACCCATGACTCCTATATATTCCAACAGAGCGGCATATATGCACGGCTGATGGCTGGCGATTTTGGAGAAGGATACCTCCTAGGTGAGCCACATCATCAGACCCCCATAACACATAGTAGGTAGGTGTAATACATGTATGCATGTGTCTAATGTGACCCCTTTCTCTTCCAGGCGACAGTGCATATGCCCTCCGCTCATTCATACTCACCCCCTACCTCAACCCCTCCACACCCAGCCAAAGGAGGTATAACCGGGCCCACATACGCACCAGGAATGTTGTTGAACGGACCTTTGGCATCTGGAAAAGTAGATTCAGATGCCTGCACAAGAGTGGAGGTGCAAGGCAGTATACCCCCATCACCTGCTGCAAGATCATAGCTGTATGTGCAATGTTACACAACCTTGCGGTCAAGAAGGGCACTGAGGTGGAGTTGTCTGACTACGAGGACTATGACGACGACGAAGCTGTGCCACTGACACAGCCAGCTGGGGTGTGTACGCCATGTGATGGCAGATACAGACGTGAGGAGATCACTGAGAACTATTTCTGACTGAGTACAGATGCAAAGACAGATAAATGTTGTTTGGAAAATAAAATTTTTAATAGTGATGCACCACAGTTACATCACTGAAGTGCATCAAAAAATGGAGTCTGTGAAAACAAATAAAGTCCAGGGTCCTGGTTTGCACATCCCCCCTTGCCAGCCTATTTTTTGGCCCGCTTTCCAGACCCACTGGGGTGTCCCTCGGCCCCCTCCGAATGGCCTGCAGCATCAGCGGATCGCCTGGTGCTCCTCCTTGGCTCTGATGCAGCGCTGGCCGGGCTGCTGCGGCTGCTGCTGTCTCCAGCATCACCCAGGTCCAGGGCAGGATTGGAGGCGGCGTTTGATATTAACATGGCCTCCATGGCCGTGGTGATCCTGGCCATCCCCCTGGTCAGCTCAGCCGTATGCTGACTGAGCACCGACTCCTGATTTGAGCTTCGATGGCACAGCTGTGCGGTCGCCGCTGCAAGGCGGGCCATGGCCCGGTTGAGCACCCGGGCGTCCCTCCTGCGCGCAACCTCATGCTCCTCCTGCCTGGCAGAGGAGTGGGTGATGGCAGTGGTCAGCCTGCCCAACCCTGCTGCCACCTCCTTGTTGCTGTCCACAACAGCCTGGAACCCCTTCACCAACTCCCCCATCTGCAGGTTGTGCTGCAGGAGCTGGCGTTGGCAGGCCATGGTGGATCTGGCCTGTTGGCGCTGGATTTTGACCATCTGGCCCTCCAGGCCCAGGAACACACTGCCCTCCCGTGCTGGTGCAGCAGTGGTGGTGGTGGTGGTGGTGGCACGGCGTCTGGCACTGCTGCCTCCGGCCTGCTGAGTGGGCTGGGGTGCCACTGGTGGTGGTGTGGTGCTGGCCGGTCCCGGAGCCCCTGCTCCCAGGACAGGTAGGACGGGTGGCAAGGCCACGGTTGTGGCAGGAGCTGTTGGCGGCGGAATGGTCTGCCTTGTAGGGGAGTTGGATGGTGAAAATTGCAAGGGGGGTGAGCTGGGCAGTACTGGGGAGTGCACTGCCTGGAAATCAATCACCAGGACTCCCTCCATTCCAAGCCCTGGGGTGTCTCCTTCCTCATCCTCATCCTCCTCCTCCTGGCCAGGCTGGCTGGTGCTCGGCCCTGCCACTGCAGTATGTGATGTCGAAGCTCCCTCTGCTGCCACAGTGGTGCCGCCTGATGGTGCCCCTAGGTACAAAGAAGCATTTGTAAACTGAGTGCCGATGTATTACAGTCAGTACAATTATGGCATTCCACATGTCCTTGCATCTCCTTACACCGTGTCACACTGTTTCCTGTCTTGTGATTCTGCACTGACATATTTGGCTAACTTCTGCTGACTACATGTACCATGATGCTTGTCTCTTGTATGTTGGTGACAGTACAGTGCTGGTGTTTGCCTATGCATTGTGTCTAATGGGGTGGTGTCTGGTAGGGTGTGTCATGATGCGCATGCTTCTTACCTGTAGCTGTGGCCATCGCAGTGCTGTCCAGGGTCCCGATCCCTACGATGCTCTCCCTCTCGATGGTGCTGGAGACAATTTCCTCCAGCTCGGTGAGGGGTGGCGCCGGGTTCCTGCCTCCTCCGGTGTGTCCAGCCTGGCTTTGGAGGTCGGCCAGCTTCCTCTTCGTGAGGCTGCGGAGGTCATAAAACCTTTTCTTAAGTTCCTCAATGGACCTGGGGGTGACTCCAGCAGCATTGACCTTCTGGGCGATGTCGGCCCACAATCTCCTCTTGGTGCTGTCTGGCACGTTGAGGGACAGCTTGCCAAAGAGCTGGCGGTGCACCCTCACCACCTCCTCAACCAGCACCTGAAGTTCTGTGGTGGTGAATTTGGGCTTCCTCTTTTGGGAGGACTTCTGGCTTCCTGCCTGATCTGCCATATTCTCCTGCTCCTGCTCAGTCTGCAACCTCCTTCTCCCACTGCAGCTAACTGTGTGTTGGGCTCAGGCAGGCTTTCCAGGAACTTCTAGAAACTTCTTAATTGGCTGCACCTGCCAGGGTTGCCACTCCCTGTTTGGGTGGGGGAGGGGGAGCCACCTCATTGGCTGAATCGCCTATTGCCGAGTCGGCTTTTACCGATTCGGTAAAATCCGATTCGGTATTATCCGATTCGGTATTATCCGATTCGGTAATAGCCGAATCGGTTCATGCAATGCATTCCTATGGGCTTTTTCGCCATGGGTCTATGATTGCCGAATCGGTTTTTACCGAATCGGCTTTTACCGAATCGGTATTCGCCGAATCGGAAATATCCGATTCGGTGTTAGCCGATTCGGTGTTTTCCGATTCGTTGTTGGCCGATTCGGTAATTTCCGATTCGGCCCGAGCTGAATCGGAACGTACCGAATCTCATTACCGATGCCGACCGAATCGGTTTTCATTCGGTATTTTTTTCCTACATCTCGTTTTCCGATTTCAGAATACCGATTCGGCCCGCCTCGGTATTTTGAAATCGGAAAATCCCGTTTACCTACATCGGGCCCCTAGAAACACAACTAACATCCAGTACAGATCTAGACACAATAAATTCAGATCAAAAACGGTCCGAGTGGCTACAGGAAGTGTAAAGATGAGGCGGAGGCAGGAACTGCAGTTAGAGGTTTATTCAGGAGAAGAGAGCCGTCCAGCATGAAGAGGAGACACAGCAGCTGCAACTGCCAAACAGGGAACACTGGGGAGGAATGCTCGGTACATGGAAACCCACAGGTGACATCATGAAGTTCTAACAGGCATTACGCAATACAGATCACCACACACCTCCCCCCTTTCTTAAAAAAAAACAAAAAAAAACAGAATGAAACTGCAATGAAAAATACATCAGATGTAATCACGGTATTTGTTGGGCCTAACAGACATTCTTGAGCTTTTCCTTAAACCATTGTCAACTTGGACATTGGGTGTGGGAGCAGTTGCACGTGAAGCACGAGAGGGATCTCTAGCAACACGAGAAGTGCTCCACCAATTGCCATTTGACAATTTGACAGCATTCTTGCGAACTTCCACAACTTGTTGAGAATCAAGAAATTTTGAAAAGCCCTTTTTAACAGTGACAGGATTCTTGATCCTAACCCAATCACCAGCATGAATGCTGTGAAAAGACCTCTTACCACGTTCCACATCGCAAGGTAGTGAGCTGGAAGATTTTTTGTTGGCACAATCCCACACCACTTCCAAATCACAACCCTTGTGGAGACTCTTGACCATCCGAAAGGGAAGGGCTTGAGAACAGGCCTTCCTACCTCTCATCAGTTCAAAAGGGGAAAAGCCTGTAGCAACATGTGGAGAGATCCTATAAGACCATACAAGATCTTTTACAGCTTGAAAAATACAGCTTTTGGACCTGAAGGCGGCCTGCACACATTCAACAATAACTCTATTGAACCTCTCGGTTTTGCCATTGCTCTACGGATGGTACAAAGGAGTTCTGGTGTGTTTAATGCAACAATTATTCAAGAAAACACCCATTTCCTTAGAAATAAATTGAACCCCATTGTCAGTGAGAATTTCTTCCGGACAACCCTCCCTCAGGAAGATTTTGGTCAGGCAATCAATAACACTCTTAGAATTGGGAACGTTAATAGGTTCAACCTCGACCCACCTAGAGAGGTGATCAACAAGGACTAAGAAGTATTTGGAAGTATTGGGAAGAACATGAAATGGACCCAGAAAATCCAGACCAATTTTTTGCCAAGCTCTGACGGGTGGGGGAACAACAGATTCACAAACACCTTCCAAAATAAGAACTTTATCGCTGGTGTTGCAGCGTGTACAGAGTTTCACAGCATCCACAATTTGATTATCCATTCTTGGCCACCAGAAATTCGATCTGACATTTCTCTTGGTGATGGTGGCACCTAGATGTCCAGAATGGGCATCAGCAATAATCTTTTCTCGGTAAACAAAAGGGGGAATACATTTATCACCCCTAACAATTTTGCCATTTTCTAAGGAAAGTTCAGAATTAATTTTCCAATATATCTGAAGTTCGGGAGAAAGAGATTTTTCCTTGGGCCAACCTTTCTGTATGAAGGAAATAACATCCTTAAGTACAGCATCATTCTCAACAGCTTTAACCCAATCACTCTCAGCGAAAGAGATGGAATTTTGGGATATATTGGCCACAAAACATTCTTCAATCTCAGTTTCCCACTCATTTTCGTCAGGTTCTTGTATAGGTAACCTGGACAGACAGTCAGCACGTTTGTTTTTACCCCCAGGAATGTAGATAACTTTGAAGTTGTATTCTAACAGTTTAGTGGAAAGTCTAGCCAAACGTGCGGTTGTGCGCTTGACATTTCTGCCTGACAGAATGTCAACGAGAGGTCGATGGTCGGTTTGAAGAACGAATGGTCTGCCCCATAAGTAAGATTTGAACTTTTCAACGCTCCAGGCGCAAGCCAGCAGTTCTTTTTCAATAACCGAATATTTTCTTTGGACAGGACGGAGAGTCCTGGAGGCAAACCCCACAGTAAATTCCTTACCATAGGCCAATTGTGAGAGAACAGCTCCTAGGCCATATTCACAGGCGTCAACAGTGACAAAAGTTTCTCTATTCCCATTGAAAGGTTGAAGAGCAGGAGCTTTGGTGATGTGTTCTTTTATGAGCTGGAAGCCTTTTTCACACTCATCAGACCAGCTGAAGGTGGCACCTTTTTTTAGTAAAAGTCTAAAACATTCAGTGGTCTTGGCGTAATCTCTCATGAATTTTGAGTAGAACTCACAAAGACCGAGAAAGGACAGAAGTTGTTCTTTGTTAGAAGGAGCGGGAGCCTCAATAATACTCTTGACTAGACCTGGCCTGGGCTTGATGCCACACTCAGAAATTGTATGACCAAGGTATTCTACCTCTCTGGTTTTGAATACACATTTACTCTTTTGTAGAGTTACACCTCTTCGTTCCAGGATGTTGAAAACTTGGTCAATGACTAAGTTATGCTCGTGCTCAGTTTGAGTGAAAATAAGAATGTCATCCTGGAAAACGACAACATTAGAGAGTTCTTCAAACATTTCTGACATGATACGCTGGAAAACAGCGGCGGCAGACGCTAACCCAAAAGGAAGACGACGAAATTGGGAAAGCACCGTCAGGAGTTACGAAAGCAGTGAGATGTCGTGAGAGAGGGTGTAACTCAATTTGGTGGTAGGCTGCTTTTAGATCAAGTTTGGAAAACCATGTAGATGATCCTACCTTAGCTATCAAATCCTCAATGCGAGGAAGGGGAAAGCCATCGACCCAGATAGCTTCATTGAGACTGCGTAAATCCACACACATCCTAAGGTCACCAGACTTTTTTCTGGCAAGAACAATGGGGGAAAGCCATAATGTGGATTCTACTTTTTCAATAATTTCTTGTTCGCATAATGATTTTAGGTGTTTGGATAAATCTTCTCTAATACTGAGTGGGACATTCCTGAGTTTGTGTTTAACCGGGGAAATACCATCTTTGACCTTGATAAAGTGTTGGAAATTAGTGATCTTACCCAGGCGATCCTCAATTTTTTTTTCATATTTGCGTTCCCAGAATTCGCCATTTAAGATGTTGCAAACGGGGACAGAAGATGAAGAACAGGGAAGGTTGCACTCTTCAATAAATACAGGGTTGGGTAAACCAGGTTTAATGGTAACACCAAATTCTGCTTGATGTATGAGACCTAGAACATTGATGCCTCGCTTGGCAACATAAACCTTCCCCTTGATAGATTTGCCAAAGATGGAGATTTCAGCCCAGAAATAACCTAAAAGATTGATTCTGCTTCCTTCAAAAGCCACAGAAAGAACATCAGGGGGGAGTAAACATCTATCTTGCCAGAAATGAGAATATTTTTCATGGGAAACAATGGTGATGCGAGCACCAGTGTCTACCAGTAGTAGGACATGGTGATTTTCAATAGTAGCATCGACTTCAGGATCAGGGACAAGAAAAGTACGGCTGATAATGTCATTGTCTTTCACCACAACTACATACTCCTGATTGGTTACATCACATTCAGAATATTCAGTAGAATGTTGGGAGGGATCATTCTCATTCAAGACACAACGCACACTACCTCTTCTACCTCTCATAAAGACCCTTGAAAAATGACCATTTTTGCCACATTGAGTGCACTGTTGGTTGGCGGCAGGACAATTTTTAAAGTTGGAAGCATGGTAAGAAGAGCCACATCTAAAACAGAAAGTACTTTGGCTAAATTGTCTATTAGGCATAAACGGTCTTCTAAAACTAGTGTTTCCCCTTCTTTTGAAATAACCACGAGAGTCACGAGGAATGAAATTAGAAGTCTTGGTAGGAGGAGGCATCTTAGTGGAAACAGCACCCGAAATGGAAGTGTTGGAAAGAGAAACTTCTAATTGTTTGGAATCTTCAAAAGACGTTTCAATACTTTTGGCTATATCAATAGCCTTGTCTAGAGAAGGATCTTTGCAGGATAATAGTTTCCCTTGGATTTGTTTGCAGGAACAGCGAGCAACAAGTTGATCTCTAATAAGTTGAGAGGTGAAATTGTCAAATTCGCATTTAGACGCAAGTATTTTTAAAGCAGTAACAAAAGTATCAATGCTTTCTTCGGGTTTTTGAGCTCTGGTGAAAAATTTGTAACGATGTACGACCATGTTTTTAGTCTTAACAAAGTACTTGTCTAATTTAGCTATAGCAATTTCGAATTCATCAGGAGTTTCACCAGTAGGTGGAACAAAGGGAGGTAGATGGTCAAAAACGTTCTGTCCTTCCACACCAAGATGATAATACATTAGACTCTTTTTCCTTTCTGCACGGTACCTAAGACCATCGATTGCCCCTAAGTAGGCCATGAAAGATCTCAACCAAAGCTTCCATTCAAGAGGAGGATCTCCAGGAGTCTGAAGAAATGGAGCAGGAGGAGATACGTTTTGCATTGTAAGATCTTCTATTTTTCCTTTAGATTGAAAGGTTTATGCACAAGGAAGCGAACAAAAAAAAAAAATAATAGAAGAAGAGTAATTATTGTAAATATGACAGCATAAATGTGTAGGTAATCTTTTGCCAAGAGCAATGTGCGTGCAGATGATGTGCACACTAGCATGCAGAAGCTGTGCACATCAGCGAGTAGATACTGTGCACATCGGCGTGTTGAGAGAAAAATGCGCGCAGAAGCTGTGCACGTCAGCGTGCAGAGACTGAGTACTTCGGCGTGTTGAAAGAAGAAAAAAAAAATGTGTGCAGAAGCTGTGCACGTCAGCGTGCAAAGACTGAGTACTTCGGCGTGTTGAAAGAAGAAAAAAAAAATGTGTGCAGAAGCTGTGCACGTCAGCGTGCAAAGACTGAGTACTTCGGCATGTAAGTATTGATGTGGAAAGTATAGGCTGTGCGCATCAGCGCGAGAATGTAGATCTTCTTCTTTTTTTTTTTAAATAAAAAAAAAAATGTAGCTTATTTTGCTGTGTGCTTGAGCTGTGCACATCAGCGTGGTGAAAACATAAGGTGAAATATCAAAAGCTGTGTGCGTCAGCGAAGGCAAAGGTTAAATGGCTGATAAGCTGAGCACGGTAGAAATAATGAGGCTTGAAGGCAGAGATCGAAGTCTTAGTGACGTGTGGAATCAGCTGACATAGCAGACACAAAGAAGGCTGGATTGGAACAGACGCGAAGCCTTTGTGACGTGAAGGCGTTGAGAGTCAAAGAGAACGTCGTGGTGACGCGGTGACTGGCACAGAGGAAAAGCGTCTTGACGTGCAGGTTGCTATGGACACCAAAATGCGTGCTGGCGCTGGATAGAGAAGGACGTTCCACTACGTCATCATTCCGAAGCGCAGCTTGAAGGTGGAGGAACAAGCGGTGAAGATACACGCAGCGCTGGCGATGGAGGGTGAAGAGATACACAGCGCTGGACGGTGAAGGTACACGCGGCGCTTGAAACCAGGAGTGAGGCCACACGTAGCGCTGGTAAGGCAGGGATGAAGTCAGTCGGTAGTACGAAACCGAGTAACACAGTTTAATAGTGCGCTTGGTAGCACGAAGAGAAGCTTGAAAGGTGCGCAAATGGTAGCGGGGCAAGTTGTAATAAAAGAGTCTGATGGCTGTGACGGCTCTCTAAGGGTACAGCGCGTAGAAAATATTAGTAAATGTACTCACATGGAAGTGGGTCGTAAGGAGAAAATGTCCTGAAAATCAAACCGCTTTGCTTGTAGAAAATGTTCAGTAAGTAGAAACGACAGCCGAAGAACAGCTGACCATCCTCAGTCACCAATGTAAAGATGAGGCGGAGGCAGGAACTGCAGTTAGAGGTTTATTCAGGAGAAGAGAGCCGTCCAGCATGAAGGGGAGACACAGCAGCTGGAACTGCCAAACAGGGAACACTGGGGAGGAATGCTCGGTACATGGAAACCCACAGGTGACATCATGAAGTTCTAACAGGCATTACGCAATACAGATCACCACAGGAAGCTTTTGATATCCTGATACATCTAAGAACACAACAGACCAAAAGAAATATGCACCTTGGAGAAATACAGCGGTAAAAAAGATAAAACAACAAATTAAAAAGCTGCAACACACCTGGCTCAAAACAAACACAAACCAAGACAAACTTCACCTACAAAAACGTAACAGCAATCAAAAAAGTTAGAACAAGATAGCATTCAGACAGAATTCAAAATGCTAACTGTGGAAATGTAGAATTCTATAAAATTCATACAGAATTTCGTGAACCAAATTGCCTAGAAGGAGCTCATCCCATTACTCAGGAATTCACAAACTGTCAAATCAATACGCGGCCAAAGCAGACACGTTGGACTCCTAGTTTAAACAAAGAAGAACCATCAGCTCCAACCCTTTTCCAAAACAACCCTCCAAGAGTAGGCTAACCCAGCCTCTCCATTGCTTCCAACAAATATCACACAATGAATTAATGGACCTGGTCAAAGCAAGTAGGCCGCCCGGCAGCCCTTCTCACCCGTGTCCACCACAAACCTTCAAGAAAATTCTTCTAACTACCTCTGGTGCCACACCAGAAAGAAGAATTATCAACCATTCCTTAACTACGGGAATATTGCCAGAAGACCTAAAAAAGTCATACATATGCCCACTACTAAAGAAAACATACCTGGACCCGCTTAACCCAGACAACTAAAGACCAATTAGAAATGGACCTTTCCTGGGCAAACTGAAAGAAAGAGCAGCATTCGCCCAGATGTCACAATCCATTGAAGATAATTCCATACTTTCAGACTTCCAAAAAGGATTCAATCCAGGAAGAGGCACAGAATCTGCCCTCATTGCCATCTGGGATGACCTTAAGAACACAGTTGACCAGAACTGGGTTGCGGGGCTACTTCTCTTGGACCTCTCAGCTGCCTTTGACACGGTTTACCATGACACTCTGGTACAAGGACTCTACGAAGCCGGCACAGAGGGGACTGCTGTCGACTGGATCACAGTCTACCTTCAAAACAGAACTAATGTCATCCATACCCACCCTTTCCCATCCAAACAGTACTTCATAAAAGCAGGGGTCCCTCACGGCTCTATTATCTCGCCCATGCTTTTTAACATCTACATGAAGTCATTACCGGCAATTTCACCTCACTTGATATAACTCTGGAGATAACACACAAATACTCCTTAAACAGGAAAGCACCAAAGACATTGGAAACTGACACATTTTCAGTTGCCTTAGAGCAGTTGATCAATGGATGACATGGAGACATCTCAAGCTGAACGCTTCCAAAACGGAAATACTCACGTGAGGGGATTGGAAAAATTATGTCCCACTCGCCAATTGGCTTGATGATCTGGGAACAACGCCTAAAGTATCAAAGGAAGTAAGAAACCTCAGAATGACCATGGACTCCAAGTTATCAATAAATGCCCAAGTAGACAAACTCGCAAGATCAAGCTTCGTTACAATAAAAACTCTGTGACGCATCTTCCCCCACCTGGGATTTAAACACAAAGTCCAGGCTACTATCGCTTTTTCTGTCTAAACTCGATTACGTGAATAGCCTCTACCTCGGATCATCTTTAACAACTATGAAAAGACTACAACGGATTCAGAACTCTGATGCTAGACTACTACTACATATAAAGCCACAAGCCCACATCTCCCCTTCCTTAAAGGCCCTCCAGTGGTCCCATGTTGTCAGGAGATCCACATTCAAGCTGCTTTGTATCACCCACAAAGTGATACATGGTACGGTACCACTCTTCATCGGGAATATATTCACCAAATACATCCAATAAAGGAACCTCCAATCTAGATTGGCACCTCGCCTCAAAATCCCACCATACAAGAAAAAAACCATAGGTGGCACGTCCTTCTCTGTTCACATGCAGTCCTACTGTCCGTCATCACCTTGATCGTCTTGACTGCCTAAGAGCCTTCAGCTTCAGACTGTTTGTATGATGGCGCTGCTCGATGTGAAACCAGAGACTATTGATCTTCACCTTATCAAAGTGTCCCCCCCCAAGCCCAGAGTTGGTGTGTCTGTTGACACTACAAGCTCTTTAGATACAAATGTCATTAGAGGGCCCCGTACGGCAATGGTCTTGAGGAACTATCAGGATGCACGATGGAGGAAGCTAAGAGTAGAAGAAGCCTGAGACCCATCAAGGCTGGACACAGATGCTTTGACCAGAAACATCAGGATCATAGCCGCAATGGTGGTTAGAAGGGGCTACAAGGCCACTTTGTCCACAACGGCTCCTGTGGGGTGTTGTTCAATTGCTCAATATGGCCATTTTGCCACATTTAAAGCAATGAAACTTGCCCCATTCCTTGTGCGCCCTCCTGAACGGACCTCTTACCCCGCGGGTTCCCTGGGAGTTGCCAATACTATTTCCTTCACACATTTGACCATTTGTCTCCCTTGGGCTTGTACGGCTGCTGACCCCGCTCTTCCTGCCGAACACTTATGACTGTCCACTTGCTTGAAGATATTACTAGCAGCTTTGGATCAGTGATGCGTACTCTATTGCGTTCACCCATGTAATCAATTATGTTTTGCCACATGAAGCAAGGTACAAAAGGAGACTCCCCTACTCTTACTGTAGCACTCCAAGTTTTTCCAGGTTTGGTGTCAGACAGCCTAACCACAACATGCTTCTCAATCCCACTTGTGAGAGGCTGGCTTAGTATATGGTGTCCACTTATATAAGTGTAGCACCTTGCACTAATCCAGACAAGCCTTATGGTGATTTTAGTGGTCTTAGACAACCTTAGAATCCTCTCTAAGTAGGAGCTGTGGAGAGCAGCCTTCAGGCTTAGTCCAGAAGGAGTTCAAAGCAGCTTGTTTTGCCAGTACTAATCATATGGGTTAAACAAAAAAGAACCACACAGTGTAGGTATAAAAATAGGTATTTTATTAAAGACACACACTTAGGAAATAGAGCACAAAAATAGCACAAATACACAGTGGTCCCCAGATGCAACCAAACCATATGCTAAAATAGTGGAATACAAACCACTATTTTAGTATATAGTTTGGTAAGCCAAGCTTTAGCAATGGCCAGCCGCCAAGGTGCACAGGGGCTTTGTTCCAGCTGTGCCGAATAGGGATACTGGCCACAGACTCGGTGTGAATACATTGCTGGCCCCAAGGGAGTTGGAGAACCACCACCTGTGTTACTGAGCCTGTTGGAGTCCATAGGAGCCCAGGATCAGGAAACCAGGCATCTACGTTGCGGTGCCTGCGGATGCAGGACAGTGACTCCTTCACTCCAAAGGAGATTCCTTCTGGTGTCCTTGGATGTCCACAGGCCCTGTGACGGACTTGTATGGAGCACGGACACTGACATTGCAGCGGACTTGCAGGACGATGAGACCGGGAGCAGCCGGAGTCTTCCAAGTTGCAGTCTCGGTTCCTAAGCGAAAATCGATGCGATCAGTCCGATGCGGTCAGAATGTCCAGACGATTTGAGATGACGTGGATTTTAATCAGAATTGAATCTCACAACGAATCTAAGGTCCCACCCTCAGGTAAGCCCTTAAATACCCTTATGAAAGGGTTGGATGGATTCAGGGGTCCCTCCCAGAGGAGGGGCTGGACAGTGGGGAGGATACTCCCATGTCCTTTGTCCAGTTTTGCGCCAGAGCGGGAGCCAACGGCTCCCTGAACTGGTTTGAGCTAGAGTATGCAAGGAGGGAGCCAAATGTGCCCTTCAGGCATTCTCAGTGGCGCTGGCAAGTGCCCCCACCCTGCCCCAATACACTAACCTCCCTGTGACAGGAGACATATTGTTCTGCCTTCCCCTGCTCAAGCTAGGTGCAGCAGCAGGAGGGCAGAAACGTGTCTCTGGTCGGCAGCAGCCCTAGCTTGCTGTCCAGTTCTGGAAGACTAGTACCGGAAGCACTGTGGGCCTCCCGGAAGAGCTTTACAGTACATTGAATCATACCCCATACCATTTATGACAGTGTGGGGTATGATTCCAACATGTTTGATACCAAGCATGACAGGGTTCATTACAGCAAGTTTAGAGATGGTTATCGCGTAATGACGCATGGCCATGTCAAAATGGCTGATGCACTTACAACCCGGTATAAAGGACTCAGGTTTTAAAGTCTTTATTGCGATTTTTACATCATAAAAGACATCTTAAAACAACAGAGTGTGAAACAAACATAATAAATTAATTACATCTTAATTACATAGAGCATTTCGTTATTAAGAAAGAATTAAACAGTATAATAAAGACGTCAAATTTTAGAACCATTTAAAAAAGTTAGAATCAAGATGCCTGCAATTGTCTGGCTCTTAACCACATGACTGCTGGCCATTTTCCCCCCCTGTGCTGGAAAATGCCATTTTGCTGTTTCCATGACGAGCTCAGCTCGTCATCAGCACACGACACCCGTGGGTGATGACGAGCTGAGCTCGTCATCAGCATCGAAAGGGTTAAAACCCATGCCCACCCCAGGTATTTGGCAACACCTACGACTACTACTTCTGAGATGGTGGTACGTAGCGCCCATAAAGCCTCAGCGCTCCCTCGAACGTTTAGCTGACGGCAAATGGGCCTAATCCATTTGTTTCTTGGTAGGTGGAAGGTAGGGCATGCAAATAAAAAATGACCAGCACTCTCCTTATGGAGGGTACACCATGGGCAGGAATCAGTTGATAGGGGGGACCACTTCTTGGTAAAAGTCCTCAAAGGCAGAGACCCAACTCGAAACTGATGATACAGTTTTTTGTCGAGTGGCTTGGATATAACGTCCCAATAATTCTCCTAAGAGGGATCCAGTTTGTGAGACAGGAATCTACCTGTTAAGCTAGTAGCATCTGAACTAATAACAGACTCAAGTCGGACAGAGGCCCAATAAAGTGCTTTGAAGTCTTGCTTGGAGGGAAAAATAGTGGACCCTGGGGTTGCCCACAGCTGGTTGCAGCCCATATCTTCCAAAATTAATTTGACTTCACGCAACCAGGGTATACTACTAGACCCCCGAGCTGATCTTACTTCCTTCAATTCTCTGGCAAAAAGGCTTAAATCTGGGGACGTCCAGATGCGTCTCCACAAAGCTACTAACCGAAATCGAGCCATCTACTTGATAGGTTTGCAACCCGGGTCCAGACAGAGTGGTTTAGTAGGGGTGGATTGGGGGAGTCCTACCAGTTTACGCATAAATTTGTTTTGGACTTTTACCAAAGATGATAGGTCCTTATACCCCCATAGATCGGCCCCATATAAAATGGCAGAGCTGACCTTGGTTTCGTAGATCCTAAGAGCGGCTTTGACCCTTTTTGTTAGAGACCTTTTTTGCTCCTGAAGGAGACAACCAGTAAGGTGTGCAAATTTTAGATGAAGTGTATCGACCCGTGGTTTCCAACTAAGGCGGTGATCCAGGGTTACTCCTAGATAGGTCATGACCTCTACCTGTTCGAGACTTTCACCATTCATGCTCACTGAACTTTTGATTGGGCGGCTTTTGGTCAAGACCATGAATTTAGTTATGCTCACATTAATTTTCATATCGTTGGCTTTGCAAAACTCATCAAATCTATTTAATGCGGTTTGCAGGCCTCGACGGGTCTTTGAGAGGAGCAGAGTGTCATCGGCGAAGATGAGCATGGGGAACTTGGTCCCACCCAGGGAGGGAGCATCAGAAGGAGTGTCAGCAAAAAACTTCACCACCTGGTCAATAAACAACAAAAAGAGCGTGGGTGCCAAAAGACAACCCTGACGGACGCCTCGAGTTACGGGGAAGCAATCCGTCACCTGCCCTTGGCCTCCCCACCTCACCCTGGCAAAGTTGCCCTCGTGTAATATTACTATCAGATCGAGCAATTCCGGCGGCAGTCCCAGATTTTTCAGGACAGCCCACAATTTGGCCCTTGGCACCAGGTCAAAGGCCGACTTTAGATCTACAAAGGCGGCATAGATGGTTCAGCCGCCCAACAGGACCACCTTCCAGTAAATCAGAGTAAATCTGAGGACCTGGTCGATGGTGCTGGTGCCTGATCTAAAGCCGGCCTGTAATGGGGAGAGGATGCCTTCCATCTTTATCCATCCCCGAACTCTTACAAGAACCATCCTGGCAATAATTTTTTGTAGCGAATCGATTAAACTTATGGGGCGATAATTGCCCTGGATCGAACGATCCCCTTTTTTAAAAATGGGCAGAATTTCCACCCCCATCCAGGACACTGGAATCCGTGACCCCTTGGCAATAGCATTGGCTACCAGGTTTATATAGGGTACCCAGAGTTTATTTTAAATAGGTCAGTCGGGATGGAATCCATCCCTGGCGCTTTCCCACGCTGAACCATACGAAGTGCAGTCTCAGTTTCTAAAGAGGTAAAAATTAGCGCTTCGTTAAGAGTGGGGTGTGAAGTTTCCCACTTAACATGGCCATTACAAGATTCAAGATCGGGATCCAAAAACTGGTTGGAATAGAATTCGACCCATGCTTCCACAGACACATGATTAGCAGGGATTTGTGAATCAGGGTTCCTGCCCCACTTCACTATTTCCCAGAATTTGACTTGATTATGGGAGCTACAAGATTCTAAAAGATCAGACCAATGGCGTTCGTCCCACTCTTTCTTCGCCACCCACTGTACTTTTTTGTACCTTATGCGTGCCTCTTTTATATCGCTTGTAATCCTGGATTTGACTGCTTTGATTAATTCGCTATGCGCAACTCTACAGGTTTTATTGTACCATTTTTCTTGACAACCCTGTGCCTTCGCCTTTCCTTGTGTTAGTGGAAGGGTTAGAAGAACCTTAAGTTTATTGAAACACTGTTCATGGAGGTCACAGATCTGGTCAGTGGCAGCCGTGGTGGGGGATAATTTCTGAATGTCGGCCAAGGTCGACGAAACTACCTGCGTTATACCGTCTAGGAGGGAGGGATCCTCCACTACCCTAGACCCTTTGAGCCTTCTTCTATCATTAGTCAAAATGACATCTCCCGTGAGATATACAGTGGATTTAGACCCACCTGAAACTTCTGGGAGTTTTAAACTAAGGGACAATGGATTATGATCGCTTTCTGGCCGAACCATGACTTCCATGTTGACCAGAAAGGACCAATATTCCCTTTTTAGCAAGATATAGTCTATTCTACTTTTGCTAACCCCATTGTCAAAAGTAGGTTTGCCGTCCTTGTCAGAGGCCAGACGCCCATTGGCTGCCCCCAGACCCCAATCCAAACACAAACCTGCCCAATGTAAGGCCGCCTCTGTGCCCCTTTTGATATTATTCAGGGACAACATCGGGATATTCCACACACTGTCGTCCTCCAGCCCCAAGTCTTCACCCGCACTAAGCAAAGGTTCAAAAGTGCAGTTAAATTCCCTGCAATGAGGAATAACTTGTCTCTCCCAATCCCTTCAAGGTAAGAATCTAAAACATTTAGTATAGCTGGACAACGCCCTCCGGGGCGACCTAGGGCATAGACGTTGATAACTACAACCTCTTGATAATTTTCCTTGCATAACTTAATTCCCAGGAGATCCGGGTTATCCACTCAGATTTCCACTGGTCTATAGCCAATAGACTGTTTAACCCAGATAACTAGGCCCCCTGAGGCTCTACCTTTATGACCCTTCACTGCTGGTTTGAAGAAATTTAAAAACCCAACCCTGTGGATTGGATCAGGAGCCCAGCTCTCTTGGAACAATAAGATATCGAAAGTGTCAATAAAGTCTACCCAGTCCTCTGAACCCATGTGCCCCTTTAACCCCGCTATATTCCATGAGGCTAGTTTGAACAACACAGCCTGACAGGGGGGTACGGTGACATTCTGGACACATTGACCCACTTCTGTAATATCACACTTGCTACGTTGGGGATCCACCTCCAGAATAACATTCTTATTAAAAATGGGGTCTGACCCCTTCTCAAAAACCTGGGTTCCTTGCCCCTCAATCAATGCCGTGTTACAGACTTTGTTAACCCCACCAACATGGATGCAGGATGCACTCCCACCCCCAACCACGGAATGATGTCAGTCGATACCCTCCAGTCCAGAAAGGGATTCAAAACGGTTGAACAATATAGGATAATACAGGGAAGAGGGAATTCTATCTGTTTGGAAACCTCTAAAAGGTCTTCTTGGGATCATATGTTTGGGGGCAAACTCGCAAGATCGTTTGGGATAGCAGTACCCCAGACCCAATGTCTGCACATCTCCCAACCTACCAAACCTCGCTCCCCTACGTATAAAATCCACTACCCATGGGTCCTTAAAGGATAGAATGATACAGTCCCCTTTTAAGTCCTTAGTGGAGTGGCCCACCCAGTCAACTCTTCTCATATTCAATATATCTGTAGAAGAGGGGGGAGGGAGGGGACGATGTTTATTTAGCCAAAATATGACTTTATTTTTAAGATCCCGATAATGTTCAGTTTGGCCCTCCTTAATGGGTGCGACACCTGTTAGGACAATCGTATATGGGGTGGCTTCAGCTGGTAAATCTGTGCGGGGTGGTCCCTGTGTATTGCTCTTCGTGGAGGGATTGGAGGGATTAATAATTCCACTCCCCAGGACTCCATTACTTGTTTTGGGTTGTATAGATGTGTTGGAGTCGCCTCTCCCTTGAGTTTGGGCAGACTTAACCACAGACGGCTTAGTGATACTTGGCTGACACAAGGGGTTAGGTTTGGCACTAGCCTTCTTGGGGACCTGTAAAGTTGTGGCCAAGGTGGGTATGTTATCATTATTTGCAGTTCTTCCCCCTAACCCCGTCCCTTCAGGTTTATGTAGTGGGTTGGCTAGTTTTTTTAAAAGCCCAGTATTGGTATTAACAAGATTCTCAAGAGCATCCAATTTTGAGGTCATCACTCTAGCTCTTTCCAGGACGGGCAATAGAAGGGATTTAAGTAAGGCTTCTATTTTACCCAACAAGCCATCATCACTATTAAGACACGTGGGGCCAGGATCAGAAGACCCAAATGGGATATTAGGTGGCCGCGAGGAATCATTTATAACCAGGGCAGGGAGTGGATTATTAGTTACTTCAGGAGTGATAGTTGGCTGGGGTAGGCCATTTGTTTTAGAGATCTTAGTGGCACCTCCCCTCTGGCGTCTCTTACATATTTTTCTCTTACGTGAAGAGTTTCTCATGGGGACCTCATCAAAAGATGAATCCGGCAGAGATTGGCTAGCCAGAAGCACACTATCCTCAACCCGACTATCATGTGAATTACCAGGGTTAATATCATTATCGAAGGAGATCAAGGACAAGCCCTCCCCCCCTCTACACAATGCACTGCCTCCGGTGCAGTAACCAATTGATGACTGGCATTCGGTGCCGATGCCTCGGGACTGGGTATTGTAGCAATTAAACCTAGCAAAGAACGTTTCCCACTGACTAAATCAATAGAGAGCCTTTTTTCAGCCATAGCTATCTCTTTTTCCAATATGCCTGTTGCCCTGGTGATAAAGGCATCCAAGGGCCCGGATACCACCCCCTTGGACGTCTGCAGCTTAACAGTTCGTACCTTGCCAGAGCGTAAAGACATGATAACTTAAACCTAAGGCACAGTGGTATGATGCAACAGATCCAGGGGGGGGGGTGGCCCAACCCAACCTCGCTTGACCACGGACGGCCACAGACGGACTCATGCAGGGGCACCCTCACACTTAGGAGCCAGCACCCTGCCTTCAGGATTGAAAGGCCTGCCTTAGGGGTGACTTATAGGTTTTAAGTGTAATGACCTCGTATATAGGGAAACCTATATCTTTGGTAAGTGGTGCTAGCACCAGCTTACACAGGCTGCAATGGCAGGCCTGTAGTCACAATTTTTTATTTTATTTTTTTATTTTTTTTAAAACCTTTATTTCGAGAAAGCAATACAAATACAGACCTACAACCACAGGGGCCGGTCAGTAACAGCAAGCATCAAATTCCGTCAGTATTACACAGCTCATCAGCTGGCAACCCGGGGGTCCAGCAGCGATAAAGTACTCCCAGACGATATCCTTGAAGTGGAAAGAGGATAATTGAAAGGTTTCAAATTTTTTATTTTTTTAAAAACAAAACAAAACAACCTAATCCCGAGGTAATGTGTAAGGCGTGCGACTGTCCTAGATATCAGGGGGAGCGACTCAAGATGACAACTACAAAAGGATATGAAAATAGAAGGGGGGGATGAAGGGGTCAGGGTCAGACTACCAGGTGTAAAACAGCAGGACAGAGACGTATTGATTGTACGGTTACGGGGACTGAGGGATGACATTCGTTTCTACAAAGGGGGGGGGGGCACAGATTTCTCCACGATACGAGTTCCACTGACCCCATATCCTTCCCCATTTCTTAGGTCGTCCCCGGGCGATGTACACAGTTTTCTCTCGGAACATGCACCAATCCATGTTGTCCTCCCACGCGGAAACCAGAGGTGCACGTGGAGACCCTCACAGCTGGGCGATGTCTCTCTTCGCAATCATGTTGCCGAGGGAGGCCCATTGAGTCTGCGCTATGCTATAGTCATTCGGTTCCCACACATTCAACAGACATCTCTTGGCCTCTGGTAAAAGCGAAACACCTGTGACTTCATACATAACCTCATGCACCCGTTTCCAGTATTCTACCACTACCGGACATTCCCACAAAATGTGAAGAAAAGTAGCAAGCATACCACATCCACGCCTACACAATCCATCCAAAGAGTAACCCATACGCATCAAACGTGGACCCGTGACATACACGCGGTGCAGGATCTTCAATTGCACCAGTCGGAGACGCGCCGGGATCGCCACCTCCTTCGGAGAGGATATCGCAGCCTGCCAATCCTCATCGTCCAGTTCCAGCCCATCACCGGTCCAGGCCTCCCGAAGCCGCACCAGAAGATCTGAGCGATTATTAATCAATTTTTTATAAATAAGAGAGATAGTGCTGTCCGGGACATGCCCGTCAAGCACCCTGTCTTCCAAGGGAGAGGACTCAGGGACATCAGTACCGACCGGAAAGACGGATACGAGTGAGTGGCGAACCTGCAAGTAGCGGAAGTGCTCCCTATCGCCCAGTCTATATTCCTGTTGGAGCTCCATAAAAGATTTAATCCTCTCCTTAACCCAGACATCCCCAACCTTGCTAATCCCTATGAGATCCCACTTGTCAAATCCCTTCGTTCTCCAAAGACAGCCCAGTCGCTCAGCCGCATAAAGCGGAGTAGCTCTGGTCAGCCGATCTGCCCACCCCGTGGCAGCAGTCGACGTGCCCACACTTGTACCGCAACCCTAGTGGGTCCGGTTAAAGACTTTCCCGCCGATCTAGAGTTCAACGCCCTGTTATAATCTCCTCCCGGGAGCTGCCATCTATCCATCTCAAACGCCGGGTTAGGGACCGGGCCATACATTGCGTGGTTGATGGCACTGAGTTGCAACGCCCAGTAATACCTCTTAATATCAGGCAGCGCAATACCACCGTCGTACCAGGGTAGGGTCAGTTTCGCCAACGCAATGCGAGGTCGCCCGCCCCATATCAGTTTCCTCTGGAGGCCCTCAATCTCCCGGAAGTAACTTGCAGGCACTAGGTCAAGCGTGTTCTGAAGGGCATACAAGAAACGAGGGAGGGACATCATTTTGAATAAGGCAGCTCTCCCAACAGGGGACAACGGCAATCCGCACCATGCCACTACGTCAGATCGGAGCCGGACGAGTGGCGGGAGCAGATTTTTCTCATATCGTACGGCTGAGTCCAAGGAGATATATATCACTAAGTATTTAAAGCCGTCACACGATATCGGTATCGGACAGTAACGGGGCAACAGTGGTATCTCTGCGGTGAGCGGGTAGATACAGGATTTAGACCAATTGATGGCTAAACCCGAATTCCTTCCAAAGGAGCGCAAGACGTCAAACAGCACTCCGAGGGACTTGCGAGGGGAAGTAAGATATCATCCGCATAAAGGGATATACGATCCTCAAAATCAGGGGACCACCTAATGCCCTTTAGCGACGGTTCCCACCTAAGCCACGCTGCCAGGGGCTCAAGAGCAAGCGCGAAAAGGAGCAGTGATAACGGACATCCCTGTTGTGTGCCTCTGCCAAGAACGAAAGGCTCGGAAGCCCTGCCGTTGACGACCACTTGGGCCAGTGGCTGTTCGTACAGGAGTTTAACCCAGCTGATAAACTTAGGCCTGAAACCGAATTTAGCAAGCGCCGCCCACAAATACGGCCATTCGATCGTGTCGAAGGCCATCGAGGCATCCAACGAAACCAAACTGGCCGACTCGCGAAGCGACCCCGCCCTAGCAAGCACACCATGGAGGCGACGTAGATTAAGAGCCGTATTCCGGTGAGGAATAAACCCGGATTGATCCGGGTGTATCAGATAGCCAATAACCGTAATCAAACGGTTCAACAGGAGTTTCGCCAGAATCTTGGGTTCAACGTTCAGGAGTGAGATCGGTCGATATGAAGAACATTGATCACAAGGTTTTCCATCCTTATAAATAGCAACAATAGAAGCCAATCTCTGATCTCGGGGAAAAAGCCCAAGATCGCGCGATTCCAAAAACATTTGGCGAAGGTGTGGCGCCATTTTATCCGGACACAATTTATACAGCTCTATTGGGAGACCGTTCGGACCAGAGGCCTTCCCTGAACGGAGAGAGCGAATAGCGAGCGATATCTCATCAGTAGAAAAGTCTACCTCCATAAGCTCTCTATCGGACTCCGAGAGGCTAGGCAACGCTATATCTCTTAGGAGCAAGTGTGAATCCTCCTCAGGCCTGTCGGAAACCGGCGAGTAAACCTTCTGAAAGTGCTGAGCAAACACCGCGACTATACCCTCCGGGTCCACGATTCGTTCACCGCCCTCATTCACCACCACAGGCACCACACGATTCAGCCTTTCTCTCTTATCCAGCCACGCAATCAACTTCCCAGCCTTATCTCCGACGTCATACAATCACCCCTGCTGCTCACGACTCATCATCCTCGCCACGTCCATCACCAACGCCTTGTAATCGGCCTGTTTAAGGGCCAAAACATGCAAACCCTCGGGTGTAACTTCAGAACCCAACTCCTCTTCCAATGACGCAATTTCAGTCTCCAATCTCACCACCTCTTCATTCTTACACTTTCTCGCGCTAGCAATCAGAGAAAGGGCTTGACCCCGGACAACAGTCTTAAAGGCCTCCCATAGGGACACCGAAGAGGACACCGACCCAGCATTCTCTACAAAGTAATGGTCTACACATTTCACCACCTCAACCCTTGTTTTCGGGTGACGTAGATGCCAGGGGTTAATTGGGGCAACCCGGCCACCGGCTTCTGTAGTCACAATTTGAGTGGTCTCTCATGGGTGGCATAATGCATGCCTCAGCCCATGGGGAACCCCTGGTATACCTAAGACCTGGGTACCGTAGTACCATGCACTATGGACTTACAAGGGTACAGCAGTAGCCAATCTGGAGTGTACCCAAGTACTCACCATGTCCAATTTAGGGAAGAAGCACACAGACTTGGGTCCTGATTAGCAGGATCCCAGTCAGACTAGTCAGAAAACATACTGACACCAGCAAAAAGTAGGGGTGACCATGAAAGCAAATCCTACTTTCCAACAGCCATCTTTGGAAAATACACAGTCAGAAAGGAGACTCCACTACTCTTACTGTAGCACTCAAAGTTTTTCCAGGTTTGGGGTTGGCTCAGGTAGACCACATCATCCTTCTTGATCCCACACTTCAGATGCTCCTTCTTGTCCAGTTCCAAGGTGGCCTCAACCCTACTGAGGAAATAGAGCTCAAAAGTTGCCCTATTCGTGGAAGCTGCATTCTGTACGGCATACGCAGACTCAAAAGCTTCAAGCCATGTGCCCGTACCTGCACCAATGGTTGAGAGAGTTCTATCCCCTATGGGACATTAAGGCTTGAAGAGGGTTGACTACATCCGTTAGTTCACAATGCACCCAGATACAGGCTCCACCTGAGACTGTTTTCTGCTCAGTGTGTGAGTAGTATAAGTGTAGTGTTGTAGACAAGTCTGAGGTGTACAATTGATGGTAAAACAAAGTAAAGGAATTTATAAGAACATCGGTGATCGCAGGCAGCTTTCGAAGAGGAAGGTGGGTGCATGTGAATCTACAGCACTACATGCTACAAACAGATGGTCACGGGGGTACATTTTCCATTTGAAGCATGTGTGGCTGTAGATACACATGATTTGCATAGAGAGTAGAGCAGTTTTGCTGCAAGCAGTGGGTAGCAAGCGGGTGATGCAGGTTGTAGGAGGCTGGAGCTCTGAACAGTGTACTAAGATGAAGTACACTATGTAGAGAGTTTAATAATCCCCAAGAGGTGCTCAGAAGTAAAATAGATAGTACCAATGCTCTATTTGGTGGCAGTGTGGGTGAGCAGTTAGGCTTATGTGGAGTTGTGGGTTGGGCGGACCGGAATAACAGGCGGGGAGGCCGAATATAGTGAGCTATGGTCAGTGGATTTTATTGTAAGTAGAGCACAATAGTCTTTTGTAACAGAGGTGGATGAAGGATTCCCGGTTGGAAGTGCAGGGCTGGGTTGGCTCGGATGAAGGTTAGGCGCCGTGGGGTGTAGTCCTCTGCTGGGCTGATGTCGTCTTGGTAAATACCGGGCACTGGTACTCCTCGGAGGTATACAAGGGAGATAGAATACAGGGGTTAGTCCAGTTCAGCAAGGACTATCAAGTACTTCCACCTGCACCGGGGAGTGAAGGAATCGGAAAGCGAGCGTGGGGAAGGGGCGGTTGGGTAGGAGGGGAAAAGACGAGTAAGAAAAGGAATGGGAAGAGGGTGTTGGCTGTGTCAGGGATCAGTGTGCAGGAGTATATACAGTGCCAGTGGTACTTCTCTATCTCTATAGCTAGTGCGGTGTGCTCGTGAGGGTCTCTATACAGTAATTACAGTTATATACAAGGGAACACGGAGAAAGGATAGTAGGTACTCATGTGCCCGGCCGCAACTCTCGTCCGAGTTGCGGCCGCTCTCCAGCCACCTCCCGAGGCCACCACCAGTCCTCCGACCAAACGTCCTCTTCCTCGTTCTCCTCTCCGCTCTCCTTCTCCGCTCCGCTCTCCTTCTCCGCTCTCCGTCAGGGGTTCCACGCCTACCGCTGTCTCCTGCCACGAGTCCGCTGGTGGGAACGCCTCTCCTTCTTTCCAGACGGCTTTTCTCTGTTCCGGGCTGGTTTCAGTGGAAGCGCTTCCGGGTCCGGAAGGGGTTGTTTCCGGGTCCTCTACTGGTGCTTCACTTCCGGGGTCATGTGCGACCGCTTCCGGTTCTTCGGTCTTGGTGTTTGTTGTCGGTTCCTGTGGGCGAAGAGAGAGAGGGGAAGTCCGATGGGTAAGGGACGCTGTACGCCCCGTTGTTGAGGGGAGGGACCCCTGTCTGGAACGCCGCCCCGGCAAGGTAGGGACGACTGCTTCTCCACATCCCCTTTCCCAAGCTGTCTTACTAGTAGGGCTTGATGGAGGTGGATAATGTGAGAGGTAATCAGCATTGCCCTGTTCCAGCCCCTTTCGGTGTAGCGTTTTGAATTTGGAAGGGCTGTAGAGAGAGAAACCACCAAAGGACTCGGTCGTTGTGGCCCCAGTTGCGGGCCATCCACTCGAGTGGGGCATGGTCAGTATACAAGAGGAACTCACGTCCCTCTAAATAGTACCGAAGACTATCCACGGCCCATTTAATCGCTAGGGCCTCCTTTTCAACAACTGCATAGTTCAGTTCATGTGGGAAGAGCTTACTGCTGAGGTACAGGATCGGTTTTTCGACCCCTGTCGGATCTTTCTGTGACAGGACGGCCCCCAAACCCTGATCGGAGGCGAAAGGTTGTGTATAATCAGGGCTGATTAGCACTGGTTCGGAAAGCAGGGACTGTTTGAGTAGGTCAAAGGCTTGTAACAGCAGGGGAGTGGGACGATGTAGCTTCTCTTCTGTTCTAGTGGCCTTCTTCAACAGATCGGTCAATGGGGCTGCGGTTTGGGAAAAGTTGGGGATAAATCTCCTGTAATACCCCAGCAAACCGAGAAAGGCACGAAGTTCCTTCCGGGTATGAGGGAAGGGTATGGCTTGAATGGCCTTGATCTTATTGTCTTGGGGACGGATGACCCCTTCCCCCAACAGATATCCCAAGTATTTCACGCTTTGGGCCGCCAATGTGGTCTTGGCGGGGTTGATGGTGAAACCGTGTTTCCCAAGGGAGTTTACTACAGATTGTAAATGGTGTAGATGTTGTTCCCAACTGTCACTATAAATGACTATATCGTCTAGGTATGCCCCTGCATAACTTGAATGGGGTCGTAATACCAGGTTCATAGCCCTTTGAAATGTCGCCGGGGCTCCGTGAAGCCCGAAGGGCATTACCCTGAAGTGGAACAAGCCCTCAGGGGTTGAAAACGCAGTTTTTGGCTTATCTTCTGGTTTTAAGGGGATCTGCCAATAACCCTTGCACAAGTCAAGGGTGCTTATATACTTGGCTTTGCCTATCCGCTCCACCATCTCATCTACGCGAGGTAGGGGATAGGAATCGAAAGCAGAGATCTTGTTCACCTCTCTGAAATCGATGCAGAATCGAGTAGAGCCATCGGGTTTGGGAACTAGAACGATGGGTGAATTCCAGCTGCTGCTGGAGGGTTCTATGATACCCATCTTCAACATCTGGTTTGTCTCTTCTTTTATGCAGCTCGTCGTGCTTCGGGGATACGGTAGGGTCTTTGTCTCACTGTTTTCCCTGGTTCTGTGTGGATTGCATGTTCCACTATGGTGGTGTGTCCCGGTAGGGACGAAAACACTGATTGTACAGAGGACAAGACACGTCTGAGGTCCTGTTTGTTCCTTTCAGGGAGATCTGTGTCCATGCACCCTTCAAAAGGAAGGGATGGAGTGCTCATCAGGACAGGGCGGGGCCCCTCCCACTTTTTCAGGAGGTTTATATGGTAGATCTGTGTGATCCCTCGGGTGGAGTCCGTTTCGATGTCGTAGGTGACAGGAGTCACCTGTCTTATGACGGGGAACGGGCCCTGCCACTGCCCTAATAGCTTATGGTCGGAAGAGGGCAAGAGTAACAACACCAGGTCCCCAGGGTTAAACGAGCGGGCCTTGGTTCCTTTGTCATATTGCTGTTTCTGTGTGACCTGAGATGCCACCATGTTCTGTCGCACGATCTCCCTGATTTGTCCTAAATGGGTTCGGAGATTATCTACATACTCAGGGAGGGGACGGGTTCGGTCTGGTTCAGCTTCCCAGGCCTCGCGAGCCATGTCTAACAGGGTCCTGGGGGCTCGTCCATATAACATGTCATATGGTGAGTACCCGGTACTGCTTTGCACTTTACCGCGGATGGCGAAAAGGGCAAGGGGAAGCATCTCCTCCCACCTTTTGCTCTCGAGGCCCAGGAGTTTCTTGAGGGTGGTTTTCAGGGTAGCATTATAACGCTCCACCAACCCGTCTGTCTGGGGGTGGTACGCCGAAGTTCTTATTTGTTTGATACCCAGATGGGCGCATACTTGGCGCATGAGGGAGGAGACAAAAGGCGTCCCTTGATCTGTTAAGATCTCACGAGGAAATCCTACTCTACTGAAGATGGAGATGAGGGCCTTGGCTATGTTTTGGGTTGTGGGTTGTTTCAATGGGACGGCTTCCGGGAACCGGGTGGCATAGTCCACTTACACCAGAGCGTACCTACACCCAGTCCTAGAGGGTAGCAAGGGTCCTATAAGGTCCATACCCACTCTGGAAAAAGGGACATCGATAAGAGGGAGGGGCCGGAGAGGAACCCTGGGGGGACGATACCGGCTGTTTCTCTGGCAAACCGGACACTCCCTGCAATACCGCTTTATTTGTCCGTGTACGCCCGGCCAATAGAACTTCTCTAGGATTGTTTGCCCCGTTTTTTCGTCGCTAAAATGCCCTCCCAGTAAGTGGCTGTGGGCCAGAAACAGTACTTTGTCCCGAAACAATCCAGGGATAATTAGCTGGGTTGGGAGCTGAGGCCCCCCTTTTCTGTACAGGAGTCCATTCTTTCGGAAAAGGTAAGGACCTACTTTTAGTGGGTCCTCATTGTCCAGGGCACTGTTCCAGGCTTCTTGCAACACCGGATCTTCTTGCTGGGTTGCGCGGAATTCCCTATTGGTTTCCTGCGGATGGATGTCTACTTGAGCCGGGTAAGCACTGGTAAAGTCCCTTTTTTCTCTCTTCTTTTGCTTCTTGGTCTTGCACGGTTTTGACGGAGAGTCCACAGAAGGAAAAACATGGGGAAACGGGGCTTCCGCCCACCATTTCTTTATGGAGTCTGTAGTGTCCTGAAGGAGGTGGGGAAGACCACTGTAGTCGCTACCCAGGATGGCTTGTTCAGGGAGATTGGGAACCAAACCGACGGTTAACATACTTCCTTCATCTGAGGGGTGTTGCACCCGTACTCTGGTCGTCGGATAACTCCTGGTATCGCAGTGGACACATTTGATAGCAACTGTTACGGTCACTGGTCCAACAGGATGAGGTAGTTCCTGGGGTCGTAGAACGCTATGCCGACAACCCGTATCGGCTAGCGCCATCATACGGTGTCCATCAATCCTTACCAGACAACGAAAAGGCGGCGGGGTGACTTCAGTAGTGAGACAGACATAGTTCCTGGCCATTCCTATGTCCATGGGCTCTTCCTTTTGAGGACACATACGAGCTATATGTCCGTACCCACCGCAGTGATAACACTGAGGCCCAGGTGGGTTGGGCCGAGGCATAACAGGGTAGGGCAACAAGGGAACTGGATCCGGTCTTCTGGTCACGGGAGGTGGTCTTTGGGGACGGGAATGGCCGCCATGTGGGATGCGCGGATGCGGTTCCTCCCTGTTTCGCTGTGATTCCTGGGCTCTGCTGTAGGCACTGGCAATCTCCACAGCACTATCAAGAGTTAGGCGGGCGTGTTGCCGCACCCACTTTTGGGTGGCCGGATGTAGGGACGCTAAGTACTGCTCCAAGTATATTTTCGACAGGATGTCCTCCTTGGTGGCTGTGGCAGGTTTCAGCCACCGATTAGCCAAGTCCTGTATACGGAACGAGAGAGCCCGAGGCGTTTCCTGGGGTCCTTCCTTTGCCTGACGCAGACGAACCCTGTATGTTTCGTCGTCAATCCCCAGACGCTCCAGAATGCAGGTTTTAATGTCATTGTAGGGGGTCTGTCCCTGTATATTGGCCTGCTGGTAGGCTACCTGGAGCTCACCAGTCAACAGGGGACCCAGGTAGTGGCCCCATCGGTCGGCAGGCCATGCCGCAGCCTGGGCTAGGCGCTCGAAATTTGTGAAGAAATAGTCGGGGTCTTCACCCGACACATACTTTTGCAAGACCACTGAGGGCAAGGAAGTTACTGGTCTTTGTTGCCCCATGACGGTGGTTAGTTTCTCGAGGGCTTGATCCTGCGCGTGACCTGGCCCTTTAGGACATCATGCAGCTGTCCTCTGTCGTCTTCTGCCGTTTTGAGGAAACGTTCCATCATTCTCCCAAGTTGCTCCTGGCTCTCCGCGAGCTGTTGGACTGCAGCCTCCATGCTTCCGGTGGATCCCACTTCTGACACCACCTGTGGAGTTGTGGGTTGGGCGGACCGGAATAACAGGCGGGGAGGCCGAATATAGTGAGCTATGGTCAGTGGATTTTATTGTAAGTAGAGCACAATAGTCTTTCGTAACAGAGGTGGATGAAGGATTCCCGGTTGGAAGTGCAGGGCTGGGTTGGCTCGGATGAAGGTTAGGCACCGTGGGGTGTAGTCCTCTGCTGGGCTGATGTCGTCTTGGTAAATGCCGGACACTGGTACTCCTCGGAGGTATACAAGGGAGAGAGAATACAGAGGGTTAGTCCAGTTCAGCAAGGACTATCGAGTACTTCCACCTGCACCGGGGAGTGAAGGAATCGGAAAGCGAGCGTGGGGAAGGGCCGGTTGGGTAGGAGGGGACAAGACGAGTAAGAAAAGGAATGGGAAGAGGGTGTTGGCTGTGTCAGGGATCAGTGCGCAGGAGTATATACAGTGCCAGTGATACTTCTCTATCTCTATAGCTAGTGCGGTGTGCTCGTGAGGGTCTCTATACAGTAATTACAGTTATATACAAGGGAACACGGAGAAAGGATAGTAGGTACTCACGTGCCCCGCCGCAACTCTCGTCCGAGTTGCGGCAGCTCTCCAGCCACCTCCTGAGGCCGCCACCAGTCCTCCGACCAAACGTCCTCTTCCTCGTTCTCCTCTCCGCTCTCCTTCTCCGCTCCGCTCTCCGTCAGGGGTTCCACGCCTACCGCTGTCTCCTGCCATGAGTCCGCTGGTGGGAGCGCCTCTCCTTCTTTCCAGACGGCTTTTCTCTGTTCCGGGCTGGTTTCAGTGGAAGCGCTTCCGGGTCCGGAAGGGGTTGTTTCCGGGTCCTCTACTGGTGCTTCACTTCCGGGGTCATGTGCGACCGCTTCCGGTTCTTGGGTCTTGGTGTTTGTTGTCGGTTCCTGTGGTCGAAGAGAGAGAGGGGAAGTCCGATGGGTAAGGGACGCTGTACGCCCCGTTGTTGAGGGGAGGGACCCCTGTCTGGAACGCCGCCCCGGCGAGGTAGGGATGACTGCTTCTCCACAGCTTATCTCAGGGTTGTGCTAAGCATCTGTCGTCACACACAGAGGCAATAAATTAGACACACCCTCAAGAATAAATCTGAGTCCAATGTTGTATAAAAATACCACTAATCTTCAAATATATTTTGAGAAGACTTCAAATCGCAATTTACTTTGTACCGTGTAAAATACTTCAATAAATACTTTATGGTCTGTAGACTTTGGAATAAAATGCAATCCATTTCAAGTACGCAGTACTTTCAGTATCGAAGCACATGTCGGTCAATACCGTCAAATATTTACCATTGTGGTAAATCAATGAAGATCGGTCTTTTTAATGGAGTTCAGTAAATCACCAACACAGTTACCATCACGGTCACCGGCAGCAGGTCACTGTTGTTTTATATGGAGGCACCACCAAGTAAGAGGTCGCAGTTCCTGGGATGAAGATGTGGGCTTTGTGGAGTACCACAGCCGCAGATACCCTTGCGGTTGCCGGAAGGAGGACTCTGCTGAGGAGTTTCGGAGGACCAAGCTACCTGGGGGGGTTGGAGGTCTTAACTGGCAGGATGGAGATCTTTGGGGACCTAGGACCCGGACACATCAGGCAGTCAAGGTGCACTTGAAGCAGGAGTGCCAGAAGTCGTAGGTGCTGGATGTCAGAGTTCACCTGCAGCGGTTAGTCCACAGGTGGGTTGCAGGGCAGACTGTCATGGAGGAGAGGAGATCGTGCTGATGTTGCGATCGTAGGCCGTCGGGGCCACGTGGCAGGAGGGTAAAGCCTCTTAGAGACAGGGCTGTTACCAGCGTTGTCATTGTTAAATTGGCAGTGGTGAGTCGCATCGACACATGTGCCAGTCCTCAACCATTGCAGTTTCTTAACCGGCAAATGCCGGGGACTAGAGCCTCGAGCCCAAAGGGAGGCTGGAAGGACTACGGTATTTCTTGGAGGCCTTGTAGTTCTCAGGAAGGACAGCAGGTCTAGTTATTGAGACTTCTGCAGTTGGCAGGGTTTTCCCCGGTTTCTTCTGCAGGTTCAGTTTCTGGTCCATCGAAGGTCTTCTTCCATCATGTTCTTTTGGTCCTTTGAATCTGTAGTCAGGTTCTCAGGGAGCCACTTAAACACTAAGGGGCCGATTATGATGGCGGACGGACCTGAGTCCGTCCGCCACCATAGAGTAGGAGGGACCGTCCGCAGGGGCTGCGGAGGTCCCTCCGTGCAGATGAGGATGTGACCGCCAGGGTGGCGGTCACATCCTCAATCTTTAACATTGCGGCGGGTGCAGCTTGAAGCTGCACCCGCCGCATGTTAAAAAAGCATGCACAGCATTTGCGTGCACAAAGCGGCAGGCACCGCGCGGTGCCTGCTGCTTTGTGTACGCAAATGCAGCGGGGTACCATAGGTACCCCCCATGTGCACCCCCACCCCCCTTCACCTAGGGGGCCCGCAACGGGCCCCCGCAGTGAAGTTCCGTATGCTTTTCCACGGCGGAAAACCCGCCGCGGAAAAGCATATTGTACTGCCCATCCTAATATGGTGGACGGTGTCTGGAAGACACCGTCACCATATTAAAGCTTTTCCGCCGCGGTTGTAAGCCGACCGCGGCGGAAAAGCTGCAGACGGAAACCAGGACCCACCAGCCATCCTAATGTGGCGGTGGGTCCTTGGTCAGTCCGCTGCGGTTTTTCCGCATCCTCGGGGCCGGCGGTGGCTTCCGCCGGCCCCGAGGATGCGGAAAAACCGCAATCCTAATGACCCCCTTAATGTAGGGGGTTTTAGGGGAGGCCAAGTAGTAGCCAATGGGCTGCTTACCTTTAGGGTGTCTACACCCTCTTTAAGCTCACCCCACGTGGGAAGTGGGCATGCCCTGACTCCTAATAGGCTACTATCCCCATCCTCAAGATGGCGGATAGCGAAAAGTGGGATCTACCTCGCCTGCCCCACCTGACGGGTGGTACAGGGTGGGGGGGGGGGGGTAGACACACCTCCTAATTTATCTAATTTTCCACCAGTCCTCCCGCCAAAAAGTGGAGCAGGACTACGGAGTTGCCATCTGCTTCTAACAGTGGAGGCTGGGGGGCAGGGTTCAAAGGCGGCTGGGCGTTTGACGCTCCAGTTTCAGCTGAGGCAGATCCTGCAGGGGAGAGGTGTGGCCACCTCCGCCCAGAGCAGGCATTTTTTCTGAATCGAGAGACATCTGGCTCTCTACCCAGGGGCCCGGAAACATGTCTGGTGATGGCAGGCTTGAAACAAGTAGACAGGAACCACACCAGTGGTCGGTAAGTTTCAGGCGATCCTCTAGTAGGATCTCCTGTATGAAATTATTAATAAATCCATCACTGGCATCAGCTAGGATTTATTAAGATGAGATGTTTGGTACCAAACATCCCTTTCAACAGTGAAGCCATCATGAAGCTAGGAAACTCGAGTGGACGGGTATCCAGCCCATGTACTCTTTATGGCTTCCCTGCGCTCTTACAAGGCCCCAGAATGGACTGGACATTGTAGGGGCACCCCTGCTCATGCGGGGGTGTCCACACCTGAGATATAGTTCACCCTGCCATAGGGCTGATAAGTCCTTCTAGAAGGGTGACTTACCTATACCTCAAGCAGTGTTTGGAGGCATGGCACACAGGGCTGTGTGCCATGTTGACTCTTCAGTTTCACCTTGCACCTGCACACGCAGCATGGGATAGCAGCACCACCTTTTATGGGTGACGGGTCCTGATGGGACATTCTTCTGTCCCAAAGCCCCAGGTACCAGGGGTACCATTTACTAGGGATTTATAAGGAAGAACAGAAGCTGTGCCAATCGTGGTACATTTTTGGGGGAAAGAGATCAGGCACTGGCAGGGCCCCACCACATGTACAGGTCAATGTCACAATATCAGATAAAAGGTGGGGGCTAACCATGCAAAATGAGGCACTTTTCCACACAGGTGTTTGAAGCAGAGTTCACTAAAATCTTTTGATGGGCTTGGACGTCCACACAGTAATGTTTTGCAAAGGTGTGTGGTATTGTGCACGTAGCAGCTTTACGGATATCTTCTATAGGTGTGTTACATAGAAAAGCCATAGTTGCTGCTTTCCTGCACACTGAGACGGCCTGGGGGGTACTAGGTTTTGTTCCACCTCTGGGCTATTGTGTCTAAAAGGTGAATCTCAGGGCAGAGGACTGTAGAGCACACATAGGCTTTGCAATGTTGGTGGCCTGTTTTTATCTTTTCAAGCATCTGGCTTGTGGGTCTAAAAGATGCTGCCTATCACATTCAGAAGGTACTGTTGCATGTCCGGTCTGAACCCAAAGATGCGGAGACTTGTTGGCTCTGTAGCAGGATGCGAGTGCTGCTGCCTCGGGATGTGGTCTCTGCTGCATGTCGAGAGCAGTAGGTATGGGCATTAGAAATCACCTTCCCTTCGGCAACTAGCTCCTGTCCTCTCTCTACCTATGAGCTTCTAAGAAGTGCTTCTCCATTTCCACCCAGTGGCATTTATCATATCATAGAGGAGGCCAACGCATTCAGCAAAGCAAGATTTCTGAGGCGACTGTGGTGGTGGAGGTGTGCAAGGTTGTGGAGGTGGCAGGGGGAGGAGAGAGTAGGGAGTGGTGGTGAGATTGTGCCCCTATTTTTAACCCTTTATGGGAGAGGAGGTTGGTCTCAATGGTTGAGTCTTCCTCAGAAGTTAATTTGCACTTCTTATGAGGTACACAAAGGTTTGAGAAAGCTCAGCGGGTTGGAGCCTTGTGAGGATATTCCTGGTTGAAGGATAGATAAACAACATCTTTTGCCAGGAAATGAGGACCTCTGGCAACGTTTGAATGCTAGAGCAGCCAGTGGTGTCAGATCTCAGCATCAATGTTACTTTCGATGTTGACTTTGACTATGAAGGTGGATTGTCATTGCTTAAGGGCAAACGGGTGTTGATGGATGGTGTGTGATGGGAAACCCGTTTTGGGTCCCGTCCGTCTTGTTTTAAAAATCTTAGCTCAACCCTGGTGGCTTTGAGCAATCAGGCTTTTTCAAAGGAACAAGTGCAAAGCATTTAGAAGTACCAAAACAGTTGACTAAGAAAGAAACACAACACAATGGAAATCTGAAACGAAATCATAAATATAGCTCTTATTTTTATGAATATTTAGACACCTAAATGCACAAAACTAAAAGGGTTACAGAGATATAAGTTATTATTAACTTTTTAAAGAAAATAATAAATCACTGCTTTTCATTCGGATCACAAAAAAAAAAAACAATCGCTACTGCGGTTACGTGTTACTTGGAAAACTTTTCTAAAGTTGTGTCCGGTTGCTCTTGCCTGCGTTGGGCAACCAACTCCAGCAGAGAGCAAGTCACAGTAGCCAATAAAACTTGGCAGGACATTTACATTGTAAGCTCTATGGGCGAACCGCCATAGACATCAATGGAGTGGTCCTGATGCAAGGGATACAGGATGCTGAAGATGCTGATAAGGTCCCTGGAGTCATCCAGGGGCTACCCCTTGGTCCACAAACAATGTGGTGCGACTTTAGCCACACGGATAAAGGTCTCTCGAAGTCTGGTTGAAATCCAGCAAAAAACAGTTACACTGGTCTACTGGTCTCCACTGGTCTACTGTTACAGCAAAACTAGCAGTTTCCTTTAACTGAGGCAAGTTATTCATTTGTTAGGACATCAGCATGTGGGTGTGCATGCAGTTGGAAATTCTTTGCCTGATGAGGCAACCAAATCTGAAGTAGCCACATTTTCAGTGGCAGCAGTCACCAGGCCTATGACTAAAATTGATGATGATATTCTTTCATCTATAGCTGCGATGAAGGAGGGGACAGAGTTCCCCCAATGCTTTCCTTCATGTTACTCATATCACTTGTCTTCAGCACAAGTCCCATTGGTAACTATTCCGCCAGTTTGGGATTGGCTGATTCCCTACGAGGACCGCAGACTTTTTGAAATAATTGCTGCACATGAAGGCATTGCATCTGCCCATGCCTGAGTGACTGAGACAATTTCTTTATTACAACAATGGTTCTGGTGGTGTGGTCTATATCAGCAGACATGTAAATATGTCCTTTCTTGTGACATTTGTCAGCAGATTAAGCCTTCTACTGTAGTACGCCCGCCACATACTCAACTTTATATTTCTAATCAGCTTTTTGGCTGTATTTATCTTGATCACTGCCGTCTGTTGACATCTGACACTGCATTTAAACATATTCTGGTTGCAGTAGATTCATGCACAAGCTTCCTTTGGGTTTGTCCGTAACGCAGTGCTGATGCTCGAACTATTATTAAGGATTGGCTTGTCTTTGTCGGGACATTTCCTTCCATTCTGACCAAGGTCCGGCGTTTGCCTCTAAGGCGTACCGTGATGCGATGAAGTCGTTGGGGGTGCAGGTGCAATTCTCGTCTCCATATTGGCCTGAGGGCAATTCAGTTGTGGAGCAGATGAACTGTGACTTAAAGCAATCTTTAACGGCGAAGGTATTAGGTACTGGCAGGGGCTTGTTAGCTCATCTTTATGGGGTCCAGCGTGCACTTCTCCCACGAAGATCTCTGGGAGGGCGGACCCCATACGAATTGCTCTTTGGCATGAGGATGTTTATGCCCGACCTTGATTGTCTAGATGTTACAGCGGCTGCCACAACATTTGATGTAGATAACCATTCTGCAATGGTAAGGATCTACAAAAGACTCATCACACTCTTGCAAAAGATCATTTGCCCTCGTCCACAGAAGCAGAAGTGCTGGATCCTGTTACTGGCTGGCTTCCTAAAGTTGAAGATCTTGTCAGAGAGAAAGTGAAGACCAAAAAAGAATTTGGTCCCTCATACCATGCACCAGTCCCAGTTCTTGGATTGAAATGTACTTGTACAGTGATTTTACCTCCACTGACTGGTCGTAAGGAGAATCGATTCATTTATTTCGAACATGTTCAGTTACACCATGTGGCTGATACTGAATTGTATGCGTAGAAGCGTCCCACAACAAGATGTTTCCCTGAGTACACTGACTTCCCCAACTAATCCTCTACAACCGGAAAGTTAGGTGGGGACTTCAATCGATTTGTTGCCTGTTTTGCCATCAACGTCTACGACTTTGTTGCAAGAATATGCTTCTCCACCTGTCGAGCTTATGGTTGACATTCCAGATACTGAAACACATTCATCTCCTACTTCAGATCAACCCCCATTGTTCCATCTGGGTGCCAGTGGTTATTATATGGGAAACAACCTTTACAACACATGCTTTTACCCCGCATGCCATTACAATGAAATAACTTGCTGTAGGAGGCAAAAGCGGCAGAAGCATTCTGAAAGCCGTGATGGCAACGGCCGAACTCTGCAGCTCCTTTCCCAAGCCGTGAGGGCAAAGGCCAGCAACTACAATACCCAGCCGCCCCGGGGACCTCCGGCGCACTTGTGATGCTCCCGCCTGTGCCCGGAGGCGCTAGTTAACGCGGAGCGTCGAGTGTGGTGTGGGGGCGACAAACTTACCGGCAGAAGCATTCTGGAAGCCGTGAGGGCAACGGCCGTACTCTGCAACTCCTTTCCCAAGCCTTGAGGGCAACGGCAAGCAACTACAATACCCAGCAGCTCCGGGGACCACCGGCGCACTTGTGACGCTCCTGCCTTCGCCCGGAGGCGCTAGTTAAACGCGGAGCGCCTCCCGCAACACGGGACGCGCGTGGGCGGCGCCGGGAGAAGCCCGGGACAAGGGTGGGTCGTCTTAGGCCGTCAGGGGCCGGAAGAGGCCGGGCCACCCCTCTAAAGTTCTCAGCATGTCCCTGTTAATACATGAAAAATGTGTACTGGGAAGCATAGAAGTCTTCAGAGGAGGCATTTCCCCTGGTGGTGGAGACACTAATGACACTCCTATAATGGCTAGGAGACGGGCAAAAAAAACTCTGGTGGACAAAACATGCACTACCATAGATACATTTTAGTAAAAGCAGTTAGTCCTTTATCAGAGGAAATTAATCGTACGGAGTGACGCCTGTCTACGGGGTCTAGTATCACACATGGGGACAAGTCTAATGAAGACCCCATTTTGGTTAACGAAGAAAGATTAACTATTTCTGAATCACCTATTATCGGACAAGATGTAAATGGTTGTAGTGTGGGTGTGAATGATATTACTGATGAGCCCTCTTGTATTTCTAATAAACCTACTTTATCTTTACTGGCTGCTTCACTTAATGTGTACCCTACTCCTCCACCTAAAGGTAATGGAAACAAAAAGAAAACAACTGGATAGGGCACCAATAAGATCAGAAAAGACAAGAAATATCCAACACGGGGGCGGGGGTTCAGCAACAGTAAATGCACAATTAAAACAAGTTCAAGATCCTGTATTGAATGTAACATCCTTAGAAGCCATTTTTGACAAACTAACTGTATTACTTAGATCACTCCATGAGAGGATTGCCAATATAGCTAGGGAAGATCACAAATTAATTGGAATTGTTGAAAAAATCTACGCCAGGGTTGAGAAAAGCAAACCGAGCGGGACTGCTAGTAAAGAGAGTTCTATAGTGACAACTGATAGCGGCAATAATTTACCAGCCTCTAAACCAACTAAACCCCATATGGAGGATATACCCATAGGCAATTCAAATCATGGTGAAGTACTCAAGGGAATTTATACACAGAATAGAGTCATACATACTACTATAATTAATAAGGGCATGGACCAAAGTGAGAAATCAACTGCAAGAGCCAGCAATGCCCCTGACTTAGAGACTATTAGAGTAGGTAACCCAGACCTTATACCCTCTAAAGCAAAAAAAAATTCCTTCATCTATTGACCTGCCACCAGAATGTGGGGCGTATGTGGCAGTCCTAGTAAATGTACCCAAACTAGGAAAAGACCAGGGTGAACATTATGCTGCACTTAAAAATAAAACTCTATACTTGCTGTCAAATAATTGTGGCTTCCCGATGATGGGGGCAAATCAGATATTGTTGACACAACGGGTGGGATGGATTGGCCCGCTTAAGAAAAAGTTTGCGGGAGACTGTATCATCATTAATTTCAAAACCCCAGGTTGGGCACAGAGTACTCTTGCAAATGCCCCTCCACCGTCCCAACTGGAATATAATACGACCCTCCTGCCACTAGGATACTTCTATAGACACCTAATGACGTGTGGTAACCAAGGTAGACCAATTCACAATTTCTATCCCTCCAAACAAGTACCACCACTAGTACCACTGCTCCCCAGTACAAATATTCCCCTATATAATAGATACCAGGCACTAGGCTCAATGGAAGATAATGATTGACTTACACCAAAAGTAGGAACAATGCAGAACCCTACGCTAATAAAGAGCAGGGAGACTAATGACTATAGAATAGTTCAAGATACTAGTTTACTATCTACTACTTATTTAGCTAGTGAAACACAAGATATAACTGTAGGAGACCCCATTCTTTAACAAGAATTCGGAAGTCCGGAGGAAGATGGCGGCCGGCTAAGACGCTCGGTCGTGAGCTCCAGTGGTACCAGTGAAGCAAGACGGCTTCAGCATTTCCCCGGAGAGAAAACATGGTGAATTACAGCCATTAGAAAACACAGTCAAGGTAGGAAACGCTCTGAACCCCAATGGTGACTTATTAGTGCTGATATCGACAACATCTTCAAGAAGCGGCTAAACAAATAGGGAGGCGGTGCTTACCTGGGGGTAATGGAGGCGGTGGTGGCTGGTATCGGCGGAGTCGGCAACTGCGGTGAATCTGTAATCGCTTGTGGGGGCCGCTGCTCGAGATTAAATCCCGGCAAGGGGGAGGCTAAGAGGTAGAACAAAAGAAGTAAAATAACAGCGGCTGCAGCAGCGACTTAGAAAAATACTCGCATGCTGGAGCGGTGTGAGAGCGGGTTGCATGCGGTGCCGGTTACCGGGCTGTGGGCGAGAGCACAAGATGCCGCCCGGAACTGCAAGAGGGCTCTCGGTGGAATCTCCTTTCTCTTCCGGGGGAGAGGCAGCAGAGCCGACGGCAAGTACAGTATAACTGAGACTCGCAATGGGGAACACAGCCAATGTTGGAGTGAGTCAAACCAAGGTAAAATCACGCTGAATGAACAATGGCATACAATAAGCATTTATGACGAGAAAAAGCGCTTAAACACTTCAAGCATTTCTTTAAAGGAGAAACAGATACAAAATAAAACTCCACAATCCCTAAATAACTGGAGCTGGATGAGTAAAAAAAGCCTCCAACCGCCCGATACAGTAGGTCTCACCAGAGGTGAAGAGTCATCACAAAGTAAACTACCGTACACGGCAATAAGGGAGGAGAAGCAGATAAGCGTGCCTAATAATAAAGCACCCACAGAAGCACATCCTTCTAGTTCATATGGTGTTCCTGAATTGCAGTATTCAGATAAAGCTCAAGATATTAAAGGCACAATTGTTTACGCGACGAGGTCAAGGAAATTGCTGGTAGAGAAAACAAACCCATTAACGCCATTAACTACACAAGACAACATAGAAGAAGAAGGAATTAGGTCAGTGTACTGCTTAAGGAACCGAAATTTACTCAAACAAAATACATTATCAATACAAAAAAAAAAAAGTGTGCACCCCCAAGAAGTACAAAGAAGAGGAATTTACCACGATTAGAAGCACTGTCTGAGAATGTAAAAATTAGAGCCTCGACAGCAAAAATCAAGGGACAAAAAGTAAAGATAACACCATCCTTAAGATCTTATTTTAAGGTGCAACAAGTACTACAAATAAGGAGTGGTCAGTCGATGGCGGGTGATACTGTTGATATTGCCTCTGAATCAATTCCAACTCTTCGTGAAGGTAAAGGTGAAGGTGAAAGTGTAGCTGAAGGTGAAGAGAGGTCTCCAATTTTCACGTGGGAAGACGAGGAAGAAGAAGAAGTAGAGGAAAGAGTACTTGCAGTAGATTTCCTGGAAGGTGCCACAGATGATCAAGGAATAAACTCACCAATCTTGGCTCAGCCAGTGCAAACAATTCACAAATTACCTTTAAAGCCAGTAATGAGTACTCCAATGGCACAACTTGCAGGAAAACAGGCCTCACAGGTTTCAAGTGCGACGGTGCAGCAAATCGAGGAAGAATTTGTGGCAGAACTCCATGAGGAGACATCGGGACAGCAGGATAAAGACCAGAAAGACCAGAAAGATACAAGCAAAATGGAACGGGTAATGGAGATGTGTATGGACAAAATGATGGACAAAATTCTGGGGGAAATGAGAGAAAAATTCTCGATATCCGAAGGAAATCAAACAAAGATTCAAGAGGTAGTTGAAAACTTAGACCAGAAATTAAACGAATTAGGGGTAAGAGTAACGGCTGTGGAAAATGAACTTGGCTCTTTATCTAAAAAAGTGGATACAAACCAAAAGGAAATACGACAGCTAAAAGACAGTGAGAAGGCGATTAAAGAGAAACTGGAATCCCTAGAGAATCAGGGAAGGAGAAACAACCTTAGACTGATGAACATCCCTGAAAATTTGGAGGGGTCGGATATTAAGACGTATGTTATATCCTTATTAGAGGAATTCTTCCCCTGGGCAAAAGATAGTGACTTAGCAGCAGACATTCAGCGAGTCCACAGGGATCCGTTCAGGAAAAGTAAAGAGAGAAAAGCCCCGAGAAAAATGTTGGTGAACTTTAGGTCTTATGCTTTGAAAGAAAAAATTCTAAATGAAGGATTAAAAATCGGAATCGTCAATAAGGATAATTGGTTGTTCCGAGTCAGATCGGATATATGCAAAGCCACACAGGACAGGCAATGGGAATTGGGCCAATATATGCAGGAATTAAAAAGTTTGGGAGCAAATGTTCAGTTGAAATTCCCTGCGGCTTTGCGAATAATGTGGAGAAACAAAATGCACAATTTAAGGGAACCAAAAGAGGTAGAAAACCTTATCCAACAAATAAAAGATCAAATCGAAATAGAAAAGATTAATAAGGAGTAAAGTTTATGGATATCTTTCAGTATTACAAAGAAGGGATTAAATTCTTAAGAATAAAGAGTGTAAAAAGAAGGGGAAACGCAGGTATAACAAATGTTTAAGAAGTGAGATAACTGGTGAAATGGAGTCCGAAAACGGGTGGAAAACCACCTGAAAGAAGAAAAGGGAGGCTTCCTCAGGGTGGGACTCTAGATTCACACTGTACACTAATTATGTAAGATACATTTGCACGAGGGTGGGGAGCAAAATAGGGAAAAAAAATCTAAAAATAACCTCAAAATTGGTAAACAAAAGGTATTTGATGGGGACCAGATGGTTCTTTCGATTACATTTTCAAAATAAGATGGCACTTAATACGGAATGGCAGGAGAAAAGATGGTAAAAATTCTCTCATGGAATGTTAATGGACTTAGAACTCCCAAAAGAAGAAGAAGAATTCTGGAATATCTGAAAGAAGCTGAAAGCGAGATTATTATTCTCCAAGAAACCCATCTGGTGAAATCGGAATGGTCTCAAATGGTAAAAAACTTACGATGGATAGGCTCAAGTATCCATACAACACAAGACTGTAACATAAAAGGGGTAGCAATCATCATAAAAAAATCCCTGAATGCAAAATTGGAGTCTGAAGTAGTGGATAGTAAGGGTAGATGGGCAGTGGCTAAAATCAGGATCGAAGGATCCACATTTATGATCGCAGGATATTATGGCCCAAATATTGATGATTCTGTTCCTCTTAAGAAATTATATTCAGAACTGCTGACATCCCCAGCCCCGATAATTGTAGGAGGAGACTATAATGTCATACTAGATCCGAAAGTAGATAGATTGCCTCCTTCTAAACAAATGAACTCACCAAAGATGAGGGAATGGCTGGGAATATACAAAAAAGACTTAAATCTGGATGACATGTGGAAGCAAAAGGGAGAGAAAATGTACCCCTTTACTTTTCACAATAAGAAGCTAGGGCATAAATCCAGAATAGACTTCTTCCTAATAAATAACTTACTTCGGGATAAGGTTAAAAGCATTGCGCATCAACCGGCACACTTATCAGATCATTCAGCAGTACTACTAAAACTCTTACTACCACAAATTCCAACTCCGACTAGATGGACATTGGACCACTCGATACTAACGGTGGAAGATATGGTGAATCAACTTTTAACAATCACCATCAATTATTTTGCAGATAATGATGTGGGAACTCCTAAAAGAGTAATATGGGACGCATACAAAGCGGTAATTAGAGGCAATCTACTCAGTCTGGGAGCCCACAAAAATAAGCGAAGAAAGCTAGACATTAAACAATTAGAAGTAGAAATCAAAGAAACAGAAGTACAGCTAGGTGATGGGATATCTTCGGAGTTAAGAGAAAGGCTAAGAGAGAAGAATCGTAAGTTAAAAGAGGACCTGACAGACTATCTGGAGAATATTGTCCAAGAGAAATGGTAGAACAGTAAACTGGCTAATTATGAGTACGGGCATGGAAACTGAAAACGGACCAGACAAGAAATACTATATTAAGTGTATATACTATAGATCAATCAGCATTATGTGTGGAGGATGTCTCAATAAGACAAGAGTTTCTAGATTTTTTTTCAACAATATATAAAGAAGACACAAACCCTACGGAAGAAAACATCAAGAAATATTTAGAGGGTATACCTTTGCCAAAATTGACTGAAGAGGAAGTGGATTTTTTGAATAGCGAAATAACAACAGAGGAAGTGAGAACAGCTATAAATAGTTTAAAAAGGGGGAAAGCTGCTGGTCCCGACGCACTCCCTAACGAATTTTACATAGCTCTAAAAGAGCCGTTAATTGCTCACTTGACAGAGGTCATGAACAAGATCTACATGGATTGTGAAAAGATCCCTGATTCATGGAATGACGCAACTATAAGCCTAATATTAAAACCAGGGAAAAATCCAAAGTTATGTGAGTCTTATAGACCAATATCACTACTTAATTGTGATTATAAATTGTTTATGAACGTAATAGCAAAAAGACTATCAAAAGTAATGCCTAAACTGATTGATCAGGATCAGAAGAGTTTCATAAAAGGCAGACAAATTCAAGAAATTACACATGAATTATTAGCTGCGATTGATGCAGCTATCTTGGAGCAATTACCTCTAACAGTTATTATGTACGATGCCGCGAAAGCCTTTGATCGTGTGAATTGGGCCTTTCTAAATAACATCATAGAAAAAAACAATCTAGGAAGTAAGTTTAGTCACATGGTGAAGGAAATCTATATGAGCCCCAGAGCAAAAATAATAGTGAATGGAAATCTGACAGGCAATATTACTATTCAGAGGGGCACGAGGCAAGGTTGCCCCTTGTCTCCACTGCTCTTCAATTTATACATTGAACCATTGGCTTATGCTATTAGAAATCATAGACAAATAACACCATTTAAATACCGGAACTGGACAAAGAAAGTGGCACTATATGCAGACGACCACATGGTGTTCACGGATAACTATAACTCCTCAGAAAAAGCAATTCATGAAATAATGACCAATTTCGGCAAGGTCTCAGGATACTTGATAAATAATAGCAAGACAGAAGCAATGAGTTGGAATAGCAACTCAAAGCCAGCCTTCTCAAAGGATAAAATAAAATATCTAGGAATCACGCTAACCAAAGACCTGGAGAAAATACCACAACTAAATTTAAATATAATAGTAAAAGAAATGAGAAGACTTTTTAAAATCTGGTCCGGTTTACCATTAAACTTTTTGGGTAAATCAAACACAGTCAAAATGACAATCATCCCTAAATGTACGTATCTTTTCAATGCCATTCCGTTGGAGTTTAAAAAAGTAGCTCTTAAAAAAATACAAGGAGAAATATCCAGCTTTATTTGGTCGGAGAAAAGCACAAGGATTGCTTGGAACAAACTCAGGAGAAGAAAAGAACAAGGCGGCATAGCAAGCCCAGATGTGTTTGAATATTTTAGAGCTTTTCAGTTTAAAAATTTCAGAACCCTGCTAAGAAAACACTGTGTATACCCAAATTTCCTACAACATCTTACAAATGGAGAAGATTATTTTCTTTTCAAATTTGGCCATCCGAAATTTAAAAAAAAAGTAAAACTGAAGATTCTAAATAATGCGGTCAAATTGTGGACTCAGATTGGAAACGTAGTGAAGATCCCATATTATAGTAATATGGCCCCAATATGGGACTCACCTGGAACACCGGAGTGCTTAAAGGACGCATTATCTAGACCACTCAGACAATTAGGATTTGAAAAATGGGGACAACTCCTATTTGAAAACTCCTTAATATCTTGGGAACATCTACACACAATAACGGAAGGGAAGGTTTCGAAGTTTAAATATTATCAATTGAATAGCTGGGCTAATACCATACCAAAAGAAGCAACAGATAAGGGTAACCTTGAAGAAGAAATGTTAAAGGAGGCCACAATAAAAAAAGAGGTATCAAAATGGTACTGGGCGTTAATCGAGGCTGGAGATGAAGATCTAACAATATCAGACAAAATCTGGAGAAAAGAGTTCCCTAACAAAGAGATTGATTTGAAAGCGATTTGGAAAAAATCTTCGGAAAAATGTTGGGCGTGTGTGAAATCGGCAGCTTTAAAAAGAAACCATCTGCTCTCAATTCATAGAGCGTATTGGATACCAAAAAGATTATCGAAGTTTAAAGGTGCACCAGTAAAAGCATGCAGCAAATGTGGTGAAGATAAGGCGGATGACATTCATATGTTTCATCGATGCCCAGCCCTCACGTGTTATTGGCAAGAGATTGGTAAGACACTATCGGCGGTAGTGGAAACACCAATAACTGTAAGTACGCCTTTAATTATTTTTGGGATCCGAACAGATGTCCTAAGGCTAAGTAAACTTCAAGAAAGCCTAATTTATGTCCTGATATTGTTAGCAAGAAGAGAGATTTGCATAAATCGGGTGAAACCAGCAGCACCGACACATGAGGACTGGCTGAATTCTGCTATTAAAGTGTGTAGACTAGACAGGAAAGGGAAACGCACCAAAAGATCGCTGTTTTGGGCGATATGGGAAAACTTTACCACCCCTAGTTGATAACCTAGATTCCTTTGTCTCTCTCTTCTTTTCTCTCCAGTTCTTTTCTTTTTCTTTTTCCTCCTCTGTGTTTTTTCTCTTTTTCCTTCTTCCGTTTCCTTTTCTTTTCTTTTTTTCTTCTTTCTTTTTCTTTTGTTTACCAATAATTAACAATAATTTCCAGGCAAGATCGGAACTCTGCAGAGTAGCTATATAGCTAGCTCATCTCAGGAACGTTGGAATTATTGTGCAGGATAAAGGTAAATTGGAGTACATTGACTGGTTTCAAGTAACAGCTGGAAAACATATGGGACAGTGAAGGAAACAATTTGGAAAAACCGTCAAATCTCTCAAATACCTTTTTATCTACTCTTTCGCGATATGAGGTATAAAAAAAAAAAAAAAAAAAAAGATATAACTGTAGGAGGCCAACCAGACACACAGATACTAGTTAGCGATGTACGGTCAGAATTTACATCTGAAGAGAGCCCGAGCATTGCGTCCTCACCAAATAAGCCCGCTATAGTCAACAGTCAGGAAGGATATACTATCATGACGTGGAACATAGCAGGGCTTGAAAGGAAACTGGACACACCATTCTGGAAAGATTTCATTACTTCCAATTACGATATTATTTGCTTGCAGGAGACATGGTACAGAGATCCGGTTTTTATAGAGGGATATACCTCAAACTGGATAAGCGCTATTGGTTCTACATCAGGTTGGGCGAAGAGCGGTCTCTTAATTCTTGTTTCAAATAAACTAGCGGAATGTAAAATTGTAGGGTGTATATCAATAGGCCCCTATTGCTAGTTAATGAGGCTTCAATTTCACAAAGGGAAGGACTTGTTTCTAGTTAATTACTACAATAACATCTTTAGTAATAACAGGGGAAGCATACTTTACGACCTGGAAAAAGAAATTGAGAGGGCACTGTTAGTACCAAACAGACAAGCCATCATTGTATGGGGTGGCGATTTTAATATCCAAGCATGTTCGCTGGCATCCACTAATATATGTGGTTTTATGAAGGGCCATAGTGAAGAGGATAATGTCGATTACTTGCACTTTCCCCACAGCGAGTATGGTACAGCCCTAAACTCTCTAATAGATAAGTTCGATCTTGAACTTTTGAGTTGTACCATGACTAGGGATAATATTATATGCCCAACCTTTACTGGCAGAAATGCTGCTACCACTATTGACCATGTTTTAATTTCAAGTAACAATAATTACGCCAATTTATGGATAACAGAATAGGTAGTCAGTGACCACAATAGCATTTCTGTATCGCTGTTGTGTTGGGGGGATAGACACCTTACCAAAATGAATTGTATTACTGACATCACTTCCATAAGAACTAACGGGATGAGGATAAAATGGGCAGGAGTGAAGCCACAAAAAATACAAGGGGACGTAATTGCCAAATGTAGAGGAGAAATAGATTATTGCCTTAGCGACGAGGTAAAACCAGCGTTCCAGCTTTCTAGCTTTCTCAGGATAAATAAATCCATAGAAGGGATATTCACGAAGAAACACAATGTAAAGAAAAAAGCATATGTAGGATGGTTTGATAAGAATTGTACCCGGGCCCTACATAGCCTGAAGCTAGCATTAGGAACTAAACCATGGAACAAAGTACATATACAGGAATTACGTTTTAATTACAAGCAAAATATTGAGGCAAGAAAGAAAGATTTGCAAGGTGAAGCCTGGGACAAACTTAATTTAGCAGCAGCCACCAACAATAGCAAATTGTTCTGGGAGACAATGAATGGCCCTTTTCTAAAGGATGACTGCCGCCCAGAGCTCACTTCGCAAGTAAATTGTCATGCATGGATCGAACATTTTACAAAAATGTTTAACCCCGAAAAAATTGATATTAACCTGCCCCTTGACTCCACCTGGCCCGCCTTACCTCTATCAATTAATATTGATGAAGTGTACGAAGGTCTAGTGGATAGTAAAGGGGGCAAAGCAGCCGGGCCAGATGGGGTACCTATTGATTTATACAAGAGTGAAATGCATTTGTGGGTCCCGATCCTAGTCAGGATTTTTAATGTTGCAGTAGAAGGCCATTTTCTACCATCCTGAGGACAGTCATTGCTTATCCCCCTTTTTAAGAAAGGTTCAAAATCAGATGCCTGTAATTATCGACCCATATCGTTGCTGGACTCGTCCATCAAGGTTATGAGTAGGATTTTGCTGAAGAGACTCGAATTGTGGGCCTTAGACAACAAAATCCTCTCACCGGCACAATATGGGTTTAGGAAGGGCATGGGCACCTTAGAACAGTGCGTCAACCTCGATCTTTCTATAAGTAAATACACACTGGTGAAAGGGGGTAATTTGTTTTTATGCGTTGCAGATCTAAGTAGCGCCTTTGACCACGTGGACCACTCCATATTGTGGAACACATTGTTAGGCACAGGTGCCCCAAAAGAAATTGTTTATTTTTGGCAAGGGTCTACGAGAGACTTTCCAGTAGTGTGCGCTACGGATCTGCAGGGGAATGTACCCCCCTTTTTAATGTCAAATGGGGCATCCGACAGGGCTGCGTCCTGGCCCCACTTTTGTTTTCTTTATTTATTAACCAAGTTGATGCAGTACTAAGACGGATACCCGTGGATGCCCCCCGATAGACGGACAGCCTGTTCCAATTTTATTATATGCAGATGATGCGGTCTTATTCTCACGTAGCCCAAATGGCCTCCAACGTCTTATTAATAATTTTATATTATTTATTAATGGTAGAAAACTTTTAATAAACCAATCTAAGACTGTTGTAATAACATGTGGGAAAACAACACATAAATCTAATAAGGCTTTTTTTCTTGAGAAAAAAAAAATGCATTCGGTTAAGAAATTTAGCTATCTTGGAAAAACATTTGCAGGAAATGGGAAATGGGAAATGGACAGGTGAATATGATAACATTCGACACAAAATGAGTAGGAGTGCAAATAGTATATTTAGATTTTCATCAAAAGTGGGAGCCTGAAGAATTAAAGATATGGTGACCATTTATAGCACCAGGTGCGTATCATCTGCACTTTATGGTGCAGGAATCTGGGGCCACCACTTAGAAAAGACACTACAGATAGATGAAAATAGCTTTCTTAAACGTTTATTGAGTGTCCCTCCATCGGCCTCTTTAGAACTGATCCACCAGGAAGTGGGTCTTAATTGCATTTCAGATTTAGCTGCCTTACGACCTTTGTTATTATGGCGCTCCATTTGGTCGAAAGAGGAAACTCTACTCACCCAACATATTATTAAAGACTGTTTAAAGCTCGATCATTGTATGCGTATACCCTGGTTAAATTTTATTCATCACTGGTACAATCTTCTGTTTAAATGTAACATCCATACAGATCCGTTTCATGCAGCTTTAATTCCAAAAAAAGAGCTTATAGCCACCTTTTTGGCCCACAAAAGGGAGGCACGAGGAAGACGTATTGGTGAACAACCGAGCCTTGTATATTACCAACAACTAAACCTTAAAGTTGGTTTTCAGGCATGCTTGACCAACGTGACAAAAACCTCCCATCTGTTTGTCCTGACACGCCTGAGGTTAGGGATTGTTCACCATCTCGTGGCCTTCCCGATCATGAAAAAAGTTCAAATTCTATGTGCCCATGTGACAATATGTCTAAACAAAGATGCTGCCATTTCTTACTGTTATGTAAATTTTATCTTTTTATTAGGAAATTTTATCTGAAATCTTTGTTTTTAAAATACACTGTTCAATCCACAAAACATGCCATGAAGATGGTATCTGCCCTGGAAAGCCCAGATGTTTGGTATCATGTGGCATCTTATATTTTAAAATGCATCGCTATCAGAAAATCCATTATAGTTTAAATTGTGTATAGTACTGTTGGAAATTAGGGCACATTGCACGTTTGCATATTGCACAGGAAGGAATTCTGTTGGCATGCTGTAAAATATAAAACGACAAATATGAAAATTGCCGGCGCCATCTTGCTTAGCGAAGACCTCCGCGAGCACGTAAGCAGCAACCATTTTAGATATTGCAGCCATTTAATTCACTGCTAGTCACCTATGATTCACCCTGACCTCGCAATCATCCCCAGCACCCTGACTAAGCATGACCAAACATACTGGGATTATAAAACCTTGTCCTCGTGACAAAGCCCCGGAGCACTTCCCGCCCTAAACCCATTTGTCCTTTCCTCCTCTGCACATGAGCAAGGCCTCCTGATAACCTCCCTGACCGCACCTGGCTGCTCAATCTGGTCTCAGGCACTAACCGACCCCTGCAGACATAGTTTATTGCCCCCACACGGCAGGACTTGTAGCACTAACAAAGAAGTCTGATTTAATCAATAGCACGAACCCTCAGATCTGACTGATCCCACACACTTTTAGAATCTGTCGGAATGTCCAGCTGCAAGATAGCAATCCTCTGTTAGACTTGGGAGGGGGGATACTATAGCTGCTGGGTCTGTGTGGGAACCTGCTGGAGGCAGGAATTCCAAGGATGTTTGACCACCAATAAACTAACTGAAATGTGTATAAAAGACCGAGCAGCGGAGAAGTTGTTAGAGCACCTCCTGACGATAGCCCCGGTGTCCGAAGCGATGTGTTCTCCTCTAGAGAAATAAACCTGTTCTTCGCCTTCCAATTACCAGCGCCTGCCTTGTTATTTTGATCACTAAATCTTAAGGTGAATTAGAGGTGGTTTGCACCAAGCGGCATTGAAAGTCTTGTGAGTCTCGCTGCTTTTCATCAATTGGCGCACCAACGTCGGGCCCATCAGCGACACGTGGGTCCGGTGAGAGAGGTCCTAACGACGGAGTGAACATCTAAACGATTGGAGTGCACCTGCCTGAAAGAGACCCTCGTCTGGCTGCCGATCAACTGAACTTCACTGGTTCCGAACGGGTCTCTCTCGAGTGACCTGCGGTCCTGACTGGGACCTTACAGGAACGCCGCATTTATTGGAGTGAGAGGACAAACGGGCGCTGGAAGGGGACGATGAAGAAACTGTCCATAACGGTCCGGGTAAGATCGTGATATACGACAATACTGATTGTCTGATTGTATTGAAATTGTTTGCTCGAATACTAGTATTCCGTTCTTTGAAGTTATTGGTAGTAATTGAGGTATTCCCTGCTTGCAAACAAGCGTAGAATAGGAATATTTCCTCTTTGCAGGCAGCAAAGGACATTTAGTGCGGACCTTTGTCCACGACCTATTGAGATATTTATTTTGACCGCTTGTACGTCATGCCTGTCTTCTGAAAATTGTTTGATTGTTTTGGACCGGACCATTTGTTAGAGGTCAGTCATCCAGCACCGCCGGAAGGCACCCCTAACAAGGACATGTATGTCAAATATGGAGTAGCCATCGTTGCTTACAGCAAACTATGGCACAAATATACTAGAAAGGACCGGGTAAATCAGTGGCCACTGATGGAATCTTTCGATCTCGCTGAAATAGAAATCTTAGAAATAGCGCTCTTTAAAAAGAATACTACGCCAGCCATGCTCGACAACTTCGGCCTCTGGCGAAAAGAAGCAATACAAAGAAAGAAAAGAGATGAAGCCAGACAGGATAAGGAAACACTGTAAAAAGTTAGAAGATGATATCAAAGATAGAGAGAACGATAAAAGAGAACAAGAAGCGAAAATATCAGGCCAGTGCCCTGTTAGAACACCTTTAACTCTGTACCCAGAGTTACCGGCTAAGCAAATAATAAACGATGACCTCTTATTGGGTCCCCCGATTATTTACATGCCACCTCCTTATGCCCCTAATCATTCCGTAGTACAGCAACAAGAACAACAAGGTACCAGCGGAGACGCCGCGATCGTTTCCGCTCCAATAGAGTCACTTGCACCAAGTGCCTCATTAACAAACACATTAGTGGTAATAGGACCAATAGCAAAAGGGTTACCCAGGGTTCCACGACTAAGTACGCACGAGCGGGCAAACATTGACAAGATAGTCAAAACCCTTGTGAATAGGAGAGAAACAGAAGAGTATGTGACAGACATGTGCAATTCCTATGACACAAGCCACAAGCGATTCTTCATTGTGCGCTTCTGCTACTACGCACTTACTGCCTATGAAGAGAAATACCAGGATGTAGGACCAGGGAGGCTAATGGCTCTTTATAGAAAAGTGGACATAGGAGAGGAGAACGACAGCGAGGTAGAAGAACTCTTCTTGTCCACATTAGAAGTATTCCGCCACCTCATAGAACAAGGGCGGATAGATGCAGACAGAGCATCGAAGCCAGTAACTCCCCCAATAGAGAAGCCAGATAACATGATGCCGATAAAGGAGGCTGCCCCGTATTGGGTCCCCCTTAGAGGACAAAGGACTCATGACGACATAAATCACCAGGACGCTAAAAGGAGGGTGGTGTACAATTGGGTGTATCAGCCATGGGACAGGCAGGACGTCCTGACATTCCGTAAATCTGTTCCAGATTTACGGAAGAATCCCACTGCCTTTTACACTGAAGTAAGTACCGCTTTGGGGTCCACGATAATGACACTTGCCGACATTGACTTGTTCTTCGGGTTATTTTTGCCGGCCGATGTGTGGAAGCAGATCAGGAAGATAAATCACACAGAATTGTTCGGTCATACCTGGGAACAACTCAACACATTAGAAAAGCAGCAGAATCCTGGCCAAAAACCAGTTGAAGCTATATTGGACCTCCCCGATAAAATAGTGCAGAAAGTAAAAACATTGATACCAGAGAAAAAGATAGACTGGTCCATAGTGACAGCGTGCCGCCAGAAACCACAAGAGGATGTTTCCGAGTATTTCTCAAGATTCAAGACAGTGTTCTCTGACTACAGTGGACAGGACATGTCCACTGCGACCGGACACCACTTATTCGTGCAGAATTACGTTAAAGGATTACTACCGGAGGTATCCGAGAAATTACAGACTAGCGAAAGTAGTTGGGCAGCCTCTAAGCCAGCGGCTATTCTGCAAATGGCCCAGTATTATGAGCATAAGAAGAACGAGAATGACAGAGCCACAGAAAAGAAAAAGAAAGACTTAAAGGAAAGAGTAATGATAGCCCAACTCCAAGGGGTGAATACAGGACGGGAACCATACAAAGGAGGATAACAACAGAATGTCCCTAGAGGACAACCGCCTAGAAATGACTCAGTGACACCATATGTACGACGCCAGGACTTAGGACAAGACCAATGTGCATTCTGCAAGGAATACGGACACTGGAAATCTCAGTGCCCAGCCTTATTAGGGGCTAGTAGAGGCAGAGAGATGAGAGAAATACCACATGAACAGGGAGGAAGAGGACGTGGAAGAGGGTATGCGAACGAAGCTAGCGAAGGAAGGCCAGGAAGAGTAAACGCGTTTGACCGCCCTAGACAGAACCTGTGCCAACAGAAAGATTACGACAATATGTATGACTTTGAATAGGATAGCCAGGGGCAAGGGAGGGATCCAGTCGAGCTCTATGTTGACCAGCAAGGCCCTTATGTCACCGCAAAGGTCCTGGGCACGGAGTCGCCATTTTTGGTAGACACAGGAGCAATACGTAGTGCGCTATCCAAACGACTGATTCCAAGGGCACCCTTGTCTGGCTCAAACATCACCTCAATAGGATTTGACGATATGCCCTCCACCAACCCTTTGTCCAGATCGATCCCCTTCAAACTTGAGAACGATGTTATCAACACGACGTTCCTTCTCTCCTCCAACACTCCAGACGCCATTATGGGTCTCGATCTACTGAAGCATTTCTGTGCGACTATCAGATGTTCGCCAGACGGAGTACGAGTCATCTTATATGACAATCACCAACACCCGAGAGATAATCCATCCCAACACATGTATCCCATTTCTGAGACAGACATATCCCCACTAGACACTTTGCCCTCGCATCTGTGGGCTAGGGCTGATTCTGACGTAGGACGAATGATGATTGACCCAGTACATGTGACAATACGACCAGATGCAATCTTACCAAAAATACCCCAGTATAAGATATCGCCAGAGGGCGAGAAAGCCTTGACCGAAATCATACAGTCACTAGTAGAGGCAGGAGTGGTAGAAGAGGTAGTGAGCAATGTTTGTAATAGTCCTATTTTACTGATCATAAAGAGACAGGGAGAGGGAGATGGAAAAGCCTACCACTTCATCATCGACCTGCGGGAGATTAACAAAATAGTTGTACCACAGTACCCAGTAGATTCTGACATACCCACCATCCTGACCCTAATTCCGTCAACTGCTACCACTTTCACTGTTATTGATCTAAAAAATGCCTTCTTCCCCATACCCATTCACCCAGACAGTCACTATCTTTTCAGATTCACTCTAAGATCCCGCTCATATAGATTTTTTCGAGCACCCCAGGGGTACACAGAGAGCCCGAGCATCTATAGCCAGGCGCTCAAGAGACAGTTAGATGCCGTTCAATTACCAGACGGAGTGGCGTTGATACAGTATGTAGACGATATCCTCCTAGCAGCAGACACCACTCCACTAGCCATCACAGCCACCATCCAATTGTTATTGTTATTGTTATTGTTAACTTAGTCTTTTATAGCGCCAACTCACCTACAGGTCTCTAGGCGCTCAAAACAGCCAACAAACAACAGTGCCTGAGGACAGAAGAGAGGCAGGGGCATATAATAAGCTTTATTTAGCTGGGTCAAGTACCTCCCTAAATAAAAAGGTTTTTAACAACTTCCTAAAACGCAGGAGATTCGCTTCTTTCCGAAGTGATTCTGGTAGATTGTTCCAGATCTGCGGAACCAGAACCGAGAAAGACCTACCTCCTTTGGTTTTTAACTTATAACGAGGGCAGACCAGAAGCTGGGATTCAGCGGACCGCAAGACTCGCTTGGGGATGTACAACTCCAAGCGCTCTTTAATGTACGCAGGTGCTTGCCCATAGATGGCCTTGTGGGCTGTGCACAGGCTCTTAAACTCCACCCTCTGTTCAATGGGGAGCCAATGTAGCTTGAATAGTAAAGAAGAGGCATGGGATCTTCTAGGTAACTTGAAGATCAGACGCGTCGCGTCATTCAGGACCACCTGCAATCTATTAATCAGGATTTTAGGTAGGCCTAGATAAAGGGCGTTTCCATAATCTAGCCTCGAAACGATGGTGGCAGAGACTACCATACGGAGTGCGGAAAAGGAAAGGAGAGGGGCCAACTTTCGTAAATGTCTGATCAAGCCAGTACACATCCCTACTACTGAGGAGATCTGACTGGCCATTGACAACTCATTGTCAATCTTGATTCCGAGACTTTTTACTTTGTCACTCGGTATCGGTGAGGGCCCTAATTCCTGGGGCCAGTAGAGATCACTCCAAGGCGAGGCTGAGGTGGAAACTACCAATACCTCAGTTTTTTCCGGATTTATTTTCAACAAATTGGCCGTCATCCAGCTAACCGTATGTCTGAGAATGTTCTGAGCGCTAGTTTGTGCCAAGGTCGTATTATCAATACTCAGCAACAGCTGGGTGTTGTCAGCGTAGTTAAATACACGACAACCCATGTTAGCTAGAGAGTCAATCAGCGGATGGAGGTACAGGTTGAAAAGCAGTGGGGATAGTGCGGAACCCTGAGGGACTCCACACTCCAGAGTACCCACTTTAGAAATGGCATCCCCCAGTTGGATCCTCTGGGTCCTACCGGTCAAGAAAGATTGGAGCCATTGATGGACCTGACCCCTTATCCCAAACGCAGCCAATCTGTCCAATAGCAGGGAATGGCTGACAGTATCGAACGCCGCGGATATGTCTAAAAGTATCAGGGCGCTCGGTTTCTTACTGTCAGCCATACCTCTCAGCTCATCCAGCACCGAGAGCGTCACCAACTCGGTGCTGTGGTGTGCACGAAATCCCGCCTGACGCTCCTGGAGAAGATGGTGTGATTCCAGGAATGAGGAAAGGGACCTCAGCACATGTTGCTCTAGGATCTTGGACAGAAAGGGCAATTGGGATATCGGCCTATAGTTTTTTTAAATGGCCGGGTCGGCTCCAGTCTTTTTTAACAGAGGCCTAACACGTGCCTCCTTGAGACTTGATGGTAGATAACCGGTCTCCATTGAGCTGTTAAGAAGGGAGATAATATGATCTTCCAGGATAGGGCGCGCCAAACGAAAGACCCTAGGGGGACACGGGTCCGCTGAGGAGCCTGACTTTGTATTGTTTATAATCTGCTCAAGGCTTAAGGAGTCTAATTCAGGAAGCTTAGAAATATATACTTCAGGGGAAAGCTGAGCTTCCTGTGACGGACAGGGGCCCTTCAGGGCACTATTCTTGATCTCAGAAAGGATAATCTCCACCTTCTCAAGAAAGAAGCTTTGAAAATTATCAGCAGTTATTGTTGTTTCCGACGTTTCTGTTTTTTTGCTCAACTCAGTTAAGATTTTGAACGTTTCCTTCTGAATATTGTCAGCTTGACTTGTACGAGTTTCATAAAAATCTGCTTTTGTTGCCATAATCAATTTCTTATATGACTTAAGTGAGATTCTGTATTGTTCCCTGTCTGTCCCGTCTTTAGTTCTCCTCCAGGTCCTTTCTAAACACCGGAGTTTCTTTTTGTGGTCCCTCAAAATCGGGGTGAACCATGGAGCGCCTTTTACTATTCCTTTTACTTTTTGTAGTCTCTCAGGAGCTATCTGGTCGATTGCCTGACTCAGATTCTGCATTAAATCCTTATAGTCCTGTTCTAAATCTCCATTTAAGACTAATGTTTGGACACGGTCAGGGAGGCTACAGGTCAAGGATTGTAAATCCACTTTTGTCCATTGCCGGACTTTTTTCAATTTAGGAGGTTTTTGGGACGAATAGCTTGCGATCGGGATCTCACAGTTCACCAGATAGTGGTCCGACCAAATACAGGGTACGATGTCCACAAGGTTTACTCCTGCGCTTCCTTGCAGAGAATGGCCACAAAGTTTCTCGAAAGAAATTGCAGTTCTGCAAATCACAGGTAACGTATTTAGGTCACCTCTTATCGAAAGAAGGGAGGAAGCTCACACCCGACAGGATCCAGGCAATTCTAGACACTCCCGTTCCCAAGAATCAGAAGCAAGTCCACTCTCTGATAGGCCTCACCTCCTTCTGCCGACAGTGGTTACCAAACTTTAGCCTCATTGTCAAACCCCTTCTCTCACTCCTAGCCAAAGGCACCCCCTCACCTTTCCCCTGGACACCCGAATGCCAGTCAGCATTCAAAGAATTGCGAGATGCCCTTTGTTCAGCACCTGTTCTAGGAACCCCGGACTACTACAAACCATTCTTTCTCTACACACATGAAAGGGAGGGATGTGCATTGTCTGTCTTAGCGCAATCAATTGGTCACAAACATCGCCTTTGTGCATACTTCTCTGCCACCCTCGACCCAGTAGCTAGAGCGTTGCCAGCGTGCTTGCGCGCTGTGGCAGCTGCAACAGTATCCATACGCCAGAGCGAAGGAATAGTGCTCTCCAACCCAACATCTGACTAGCGCACGACTAACAGGTTACGAGTTGACCCTGCTAGCACCACACATCACCCTGAAGCAATGTACCACTCTCAATCCAGCCACATTGTTACCTTTACCCGAAAATGACCCTGGTGTGACTCCACTGCACGATTGCGTGACCCTCACTGACGAACAGACAAAGAGTAGAGTAGATCTCCGAGACACTGCCTTTTCAGAGCCAGATGGGTAGACGGCTCGTGCCTAAAACTTTCCGATGGCACCACCTCAGCAGCATATGCCGTAACCACAGCCCGAACCATCCTAGAGACAGCCCGCATTGCTCAACGATCCGCACAAGCAGCAGAGCTCATTGCCCTTACACGAGCGTGTATTTTAGCGGCTGGCACGACAGTCAACATATACACTGATAGCCAGTATGCCTTTGGGGTGGTTCATCATTTTGGGGTCCTTTGGAGGGAAAGAGGGTTCCTGACCTCACACGGCACACCCATCCTACATGGCGATCTAGTCTCAGCATTAACAGAAGCAGTCCTCCTCCCCAAGCAGTTGGAAGTAATTAAGTGCCAGGCTCACAAGAAAGTGACCGATCTCATTGGCCAGGGAAACGCACTAGCTGACATTACTGCCCGAACCACAGCCCAGGACAGAACCACGATACGGATGTACGTGACCAGGTCACAGGCAGAACAATGGACTGATGCTAGAACGACTGTAAGGGACATACAAACCACAGGCACACAGGACGAACTGACTGAATGGGCTCGGGTGGGACTAAAAGACGAGGAAGGCTGCTGGAGGACAAAAGACGGGGACAAATGGCTGCTACCAAATGCCTATCTGATCCCTTTATTGACCATGGCACATTGACCCGCACATATAGGATCTGCCCCCATGACGAACTGATCACCAGAGTATGGCATAACAGTAAGATAGCAGAATCAGCAAAACGACTAGTACAGCAATGCATAGTATGCCTGCAACACAACCCAGGGAAAGGGACCGTAGTGCCACGGGGAGGTTTTGGAGTCCCAGACCATCCCTTTGAAGTCCTCCAAATGGACTACATCCAGCTAGAAAGGTGCCGCAGTCTTAAATACGTACTGGTGATTGCATGCGCTTTTAGTAAATGGGTGGAGGCTTACCCCACCAGCGACAACACCGCCTTAGCCACAGCGAAGGTGTTACTAAAAGAATTCTTCCCTCGATATGGCCTTTGTAGAATTTTATGGAGCGACAATGGTCCCCACTTCGTAGCAGAAGTTATACAAAACATATTGAAGGGGTTGGGGGTGAAGCAAAAGTTCCACGCCGTTTTCCACCCCCAATCAGCGGGCCTGGTAGAGAGCCACAACGCTACACTAAAACTGAAGCTAGCAAAAATATTCGCCACAACTGGGTTGAAATGGCCAGAAGCTCTCCAACTGGCATTGCTATCAATGCGCTCCACCCCAACAAAACACTGACTGACCCCCTATGAAGTGGTCTTTGGCAGACCCATGAACATTTGGGCGGCACCAAAGCCAACTTCCATCCACGATGTCCCGGACATACTAATGTCTGATTACCTGTACAAGTTAATGAGCGAACTAACTCTTATCCACCAACAGGTGCTGCATGCCATTCCAGATGTATCCAGGGGCCCAGGACATGATATCCAGCCTGGGGACTTCGTGCTGATTCGAAACTTCCAGAGGTCGAAGAGTCTAGAACCCAGGTGGGCGGGTCCCTGGCAAGTCCTAATTACCACCCGAACTGCCCTTCGAGTGGAAGGAAAGAAGAACTGGGTGCATGCGCACCATTGCAAAAAGATACCTCCAACACTGATGGCTCCCGGAGAAGTGAACAGCCAAGAAGAGCTCCTGACCAAAGACCGACTAGCCCTGAGTTGCTATCCACAAACAGAGACACTTGAATTGGCAAAGTCTCCCGACCCCACGGTACCATCCAAGGAGGGGTACACTTTGAGGTTGACGAAAGGAGAGTGCTCCGACAAGCAGACCACTAACTGAGTCAAAAAGTCTCAGATCGGTAGCTAACACTACAAGACTTCCGGGAGATACGCTAGACGAAAGTATGTGGTCCTGCCAGTCGTCGAGTCTCTTGAAGGTGATGGAAGATCCCGGACGACCGAAGAACCACCGTGACGACTCCAAACTTGCCAAACTGCACAGTGCAAAGACAATAACTCTTGTGGCAGCACCTCTCACCTGCCTCTTGCTGATTGTTGCCATCTAGTGCCTTGAAGAAAATGCTCCCGCTTACAGGACAATGTCACCCACCATGCAACCCACCACCAAGAAAGAACACTACCTGGTGTCACAGTCGCCGCGCCTCCGAGAACGGCGTAAAGAATTCTGGAACAATTCCTTTGTACAATTATTGCACCAGCACAATCTTGCCGCAAATGCCACGAACTGTTGGATCTGTGGGTTGCTACCTCATGCCACTGAACATTCTATTCCTTTCATCCCTTCACCCTTCTCTGTTCATGGATCCTGCCTTGCCTGGTTAATGCTCCTGCAAGAGAGCTACAAAGACAATGCCATGTCCGATGGGACCATCAAACAGTTTTACAATGTGTTCTGGTTGAATAAAACGGGGAGAACCTCTGCTCCCTTCTACCCTCTGACTTCGAATGCAACCTTTCCTATGAACATTCCCGCCAAAGAAAGAATTGAAATGCAGGTGTACCACAACCCAACCAGACCTACATTTAACTATCTGAAGAAACAAAATGCTGCAACACTGACAGTGGCCCTATCTGTGGTGAACGTCTCAGGCCTTGTCTGCATCGAAGGCCACGGCACTAAGATCGTAGGTCACAGCTCTTGTCAGATAACGAAGACTTTGAACATTGCCGACCCCCCTTCATTTGTTGCATCTCCCAACATGTACTTTATCTGTGGTACCAAAGCCTACACCTGGCTCCCAAAAGGCTGGGGGGGCACTTGCTACATTGCCGTTGTTCTGTCGCCAACCTACACAGCATCTGCAATCCATCACAGAGAAAGGCCGTCCAAAGATACAGAACAAGCAGACTCCGCCGCATCACAGTTCCTTGATGCAGCAAAAGGACTCGTCCCGCTCTGGGGCCCGATGGCAAACAGCCGAGCCATCCGACACCTATCACTAGCAGTAGAAACAGCCTTGAACATCACAGCTGGCATCCTCACCAACAAGACAGCTGAGCTTCAGGCGGTCCGCTTGGTAGCTTTGCAGAACCGTCTTGTTCTAGACGTGGTACTGGCAGACCGTGGAGGAGCATGCCGCATCATCGGTGCCAGCTGCTGCACTTTCGTCCCTGACAGCTCGCCTTCAGTCCACAAAGCAATTGAACATCTCCACAGGCTGGCATCCGAGATCCACCAAGAACCAGAGACTTGGACACTGGGAACCTGGTTTTGGGGCACATTAAAGGAATGGGGTTGGAAGTTATTGATGGTCCTCTTGGTTCCGATCTTAGTAATATGTGGCTGCTGTTTGGGGATACACTGTATACCACCCTTGTGCTCTCTTTGTTTGAACTCTTTGCGCCCTAAGACTTTGGACACTCGATTCGAAAACATGAAAGCAATGTATGACAGAGAGGTACAGGACATTATGGACATTGACGTGAACTGACAAGCTGGCTAGGATATGTTCAAAGGGGACCGTGTAAAATATAAAACGACAAATATGAACATTGCCGGCGCCATCTTGCTTAGCGAAGGCCTCCGCGAGCGTGTAAGCAGCAACCATTTTAGATATCGCAGCCATTTCATTCACTGCTAGTCACCTATGATTCACCCTGACCTCGCAATCATCCCCAGCACCCTGACTAAGCATGACCAAACATACTGGGGTTATAAAACCTTGTCCTCGTGACAAAGCCCCGGAGCCACTTCCCGCCCTAAACCCATTTGTCCTTTCATACACACATGAGCAAGGCCTCCTGATAACCTCCCTGACCGCACCAGGCTGCTCAATCCGGTCTCAGGCACTAACCGACCCCTGCAGACATAGTTTATTGCCCCCACATGGCAGGACTTGTAGCACTAACAAAGAAGTCTGATTTAATCAATAGCACGAACCCTCAGATCTGACCGATCCCACACACTTTTAGATCCTGTCGGAATGTCCAGCTGCAAGATAGCAAACATCTGTTAGATTTGGGAGGGGGATGACGACAGCTGCTGGGTCTGTGTGGGAACCTGCTGGAGGCAGGAATTCCAAGGATGTTTGACCACCAATAAACTAACAGAAATGTGTATAAAAGACTGAGCAGCGGAGAAGTTGTTAGAGCACCTCCTGACGATAGCCCTGGTGTCCGAAGCGATGTGTTCTCCTCTAGAAAAATAAACCTGTTCTTCGCCTTCACTTTTGCGAAGTTTGTATATTAGGAAGATAAGTACAGTAGTTACCTTAATATGGAATCTCTGCACTAGGAAAAACCTAGGGTATACTAAGCACTTATCACTTTTTGTGCGCAACTTGCACATACTGTATAATTTCTGTCGGACTTTTACGAAATGTATGCATTTGCACAGTATCGGGCATATATTTGCGTATTTGCACAAATGTATAATGTTTATCTTGTCCTTATAGCCGTTCTCGTTAAGTACTGATTATCCTGAGAATGTTATTATGGCTGTTAATATTTTGTTTTTATATGTGCTTATATGGTTGCTGTTGCAAACCGAATAAAGCTTATTGAACTGAACTGAACTGAACTCCAACACCTTCCCAACTGTAGCACAGACTAAAGTTGGAATAGTAAATTATACAATTCCAAACTCCAGCGCACCCCCTACAGTAAGTCGCTGTAAAAACTTGCATTGTAATGGTATGCGGGGTAAAAGCCTGCATTGCTACATGTCCTATTCTTATTATATGGACCAAGATAACTTTTCTTCTGATCCTTCTTCTACATCGACTTCCTCTATGGCAGAGTCTCCAACGAGTGTTTGCATTTTCATCTCCTGGTTTAGGAGAACCTACCTGGTTCCTCCCTGGATATATATCTGGCTGGTGCTTACAGTGGTGTTCCTCTTCATGTGGATTGGTTTTGTGACTGTTTTCTTCCTTTTAATCAATGGCCATTACTTACCGGAACGCTCTTCAGTCCATCAGGTAGATGGTGTTTTAGCCCCACACACGTCTTCCCATAAAATGAAAAGGGATCAAGCCCGAGTTAATATTTCAGCATTTCCAGTTGTATAGTGGGGGATAAAGTACCATTCGAAGTCTACAGCCAGACGTAATTGATCAAAGTACCATATGTCTTTCGTATTTCTTTAGGTGATTTCATCTTGCCAGGGATACACTTGGACGACTGGGATGCCAACACTGTTCATTCACTGTTTTCACACAAATAGGTCCCACACACACACTTGGAGAGGGACCTTTCCAGGGAAAAGAGTGAGACAGCAACTGTGATGTAGATTTACCATCTATAGGCTAAGGTATGGGGTCTGCAGACAACGCTGAGAGATCTTCTATTATATAATAATACTTCTTCTTAGCAAGGGGAGGGAGGTTTGGCATTATAGTCTTTTCTCCATTGTCTTTTTAGGATGACATCTCCCTTCATAATATTTGGACTAACTGCCATGCTGACTATATTTGTATTATGTATTTTTCTTCTTATTGTGGCACGCATACTGCATATTAGGGCACGTTAGTTAAAATAAATATTTTAAACTGTTTCATGTCTCTGTCCGATCCTATTGTGGGCAAGTACGAGAGTGAGAGTGAAAGGGTGTCTCTTACCGCGATTCCTGAGAGATCTGAGAGTGTTGTGTTCTGGGGTGTCTAATCCCTTGTTTCTCTGTCAGTGAGTAGGAGAGCAAGTGAGACACTTTAGCTAGTCGGTCCTGGGCTTATGGGTACTCAGGTGGTAGGATGACTCCGTCCCTGCCTGCTAAGGTCCCATAATCCTTCGCATAGTTCGTTTCTTGGGCAGAATCCCTGCAACAATAAGGAGTTTGGGGAGTCGGGCGACTCTTGATGCTGCATCTCATGATGTCTCTTTATTTAATACCAGAGAGTCTTTTCACAACAGAAGGAGAGGCAGATTTTGCAGGAGGCCTCGCCATGGTTGGGGAACGAACAGTGGTTGCATAGCTGTGTTGGTGTGACAATGACTACCTGCCGTTGCACCTAGGGCACAACTGAAAGGGTGTCTGTTCCACAACACTCCTTCCTCTCCAACAACCATTCTCTGAAATATGACCTGAAGTTTACAGAATCTGTTGTGTTAGTTCATCGGTCCCAGCGCATGAAAGAATGCTTGGGTGATGATTGAAGGACCTCTTAAAGTGATCTGAAAAGGCGCTGCTTGTTTTCCAAGTCAGTGGGTTGCGAATTGGAGAGCTGGCCCAAACATCTGTCGAAGAACATGTTGGTCTTGGAGCTGGCATTTGAACATCCAAACCCAATGGTGGAAGAGAAAACAATCCAAGGTGGAGCCAGTGTTTTGGCGCACAGTGGATGAAAGGAGGAGCAACAACAGATCTTTTGACTTGCGCTTCTTGTAACTCAAATTCCTTCTGCTGCCATCTAGTGCCAACCTTAGATGGCAGGAATAAGCAAAGCATGTGTGTCTATCTCCTACGAGCACTGATTTAACAAAATGCACACATTGAGTCCTAGTTGGCGCGATGGGACACAGGCCTGGGTATTAAAATCCCTAAATATGCTCTTTGGCCTTGAGACCATGTCTACCCACAACCTCAAGTCATTGTTAATATTAATCCACAGCCTCCAAGATTTTCTGCCAGCAAGGAATTCTTTGGAAATTCACTGCGAGAAGTCTGAATGTGTTGTGTTTGTGAGAGTGAACATGCCTGACTATGACGTATCAGTTCCTTACATGATACTGTCTAGAACAGCAGATCCAGCCTTTCCAAAACAATAATTTGTACTTATAAGAGCTTGTTTTTATATATAGAACTCTTGCAACCAAACTGTTGTTTATAGAACTGCAATATACTTATGATGCAAATGTACGCTTGAAGTTCAGATCCGGAAGAGTACATTTTCACTTAGTGTTGCTCTGTTTATTTATTTCTTGAGGAGCTTTGTGCACCTCTATGTGTTGCTTTTCCATAGCTTCAAGTGCTAGGAGGGGGAAACATCCTTTACAACGCAACTTTTACCACGCAGTGCTTTTACAACGCAACTTTTACAACGCAAACCATTACAACGCATTGCGCTGGGGGGCGCTCCAGGATAGGGAATACGTTTAGTTTACTATCCAACACCTTCCCTACTATCCACGGGGACTGGAGTTGGAATAGTAAATTAAACTATTCACTATCCAATGCCCCAAAGCACTATGCGTTGTAAAGGCATGCGTTGTAAAAACAGCGTTGTGAAGGCATGCGTGGTAAAAGCATGCATTGTAATGTCATACATCCGCTGGGAGGTAGGAATCAATCAAGCAGAATATTAGTTAAGCGCTGCTTGTCATCCGTTAGGGTATCCAGGCGCTGAACTGTTTGATTGCTCCTATGTTATAGGATATTTCTTCAGTGCGCAGTCACTTGTAGGCGCTAAAACCTAACAGGGGGAATTCCTCCTTGTAGAAGAAGTGCCCTCACACACCCAAGCGGGTGTAATGCTCCTCATGGGGTGGCGCTGCTGTCCCCCACGGGCCCTGCGAGAGGGCTCTTTGTCGGAGATCTTTTGGAGGAACGCCGCAGTGGTGAGTGCGGGTGTGCGGCGAGTGGTGCAAGTGAGTTAAAAATATTACACTAGTACCCTGAAAAGACTTTATTCTGGGGTCCATGTGACCGTGTGATATAGTTAAAAAATAGAGCCAAGAGGAATACTCTTGAACAGGTAGTCAGAATTGGGAGTATTTTTCTTCTGCGTATCTCGGTGCTAGTGGTGATAGAAACTGATGGTATCAGGTCGACATGTTTCACGCCTCTTGTGGTCCCTAGTGGATACAAATGCGTTTCTTCAGGACGTGCAAAGTGTGAGAAGTGCGGTACAGGGGTCTGGGACGGCGACACTCAGTATACCCTGTAATGATACCTAGATTTAGGAGTGCTCAGGGCAACTCTGCACCGAACGTATAATGCCACCCTAATTTCAAAATCCAACCTAAGAAAGGAGAAAAAGGAGAGAGAGAGAAAGCAACACTTGTCCATAACCCAGTGCTTCATTTGAGCCAGTGGTTTCAGGTGCTCGGCATCGGCACTTAATTCTCAACACCGGAGCATATGACAGTCTGCCACATGGTGGCGCTGTATATCTAATTTAGAGATGAGAGCAACAGCAGTTGTTTATTCATTCAATTTACATAAAAGTGACTAATACCTGCCGCCCAAACCATTCTTTTAGCACTGGGACCATGGAATAGTCCTCATTGTTGCACTTGTAGGAGTGTGATGGTTAGCCTTTGCGTAGTTACTGTCACTGCAGCGCTGGCAGGGGCAATAGGTGTCGCAACTCGCAAGCTAAAGTTGCCTCCTGACCAGGGCCCTGGCACTTGTTTTTTTGCATTCTAAGCACTGTCGCGCCTGCTGCCACAAGGTGTGAATAAGTGCATCGCCGAAGCAGAGACCTCTAGAACTTCCTACTAATGTCTGGAGTAAAAATCGCTAAAAGTAATGTACAATCATAATCCAATCTAATGGAAAAGAAAACCTCTTTATCCATAATGCTGTTGCAATACGTGTAGTCAAAACAATGTTATAATCCTGAAGCCCAATATACAACCAATTTTGCGCAATACACGTATAGTAAAACCGTACAAGATGAGTATGGCACACAGTCTCAGGATAGTGTAACCAATCCACAAGATACAATTTAGTCTAAGTGAAACCAGTACAATCAACTGCAGTTTAATTCCGATGGAACCTGCACAGCGAACACGTTTCGTCTTACAAAACACTTCCTCAGGGCTGTGGATACAATAAATATAGATATGTACATTTGTATGTTTACAAGAACGGTAACACACCCGTCTGAAGACTAATTATGTGGATATTCAAATGGAAAGATGCCATACGTAGCCCTAGGCATAGTTCTTGGCGACTGCGCTTTATTAGCCAATCATGCAGATATGGAAATAAATGGAAGGCAAACACTTGTAAATACCCTTGGGGCTGTGGTTACCTCCAAGGAGAGAACTTTGACTTGGTAATTGTTTCCACTTACCATGAATGAAAGAACTGGTGGCGCGCAGTACGCACAGGTAGGTGGAAGTTGGCATCCTTGAGATCTAACGCACACATGAAGCCGCCTTTCTGCAGCAGTATGAGAATGTCTTGTAAGGTGACCACGTGAAAATGTTCTGATGGAGTTGAGTTGTTCAGTGGCCGCAGATCGAGGATGGGTCTCAGTGTGTAGTCTTTCTTGGGAACGAGGAAATAGAGGAAGTAGATTCCGTGATCTTGTTGGTGCGTGTGCGCATGTTCTATGCCCCTTTGATAGAAGTGTTTGTACCTCTGCCTCCAGAGGTTGCAGATGGTCTAAACTGAGTACATGACGATGAGGTGGAATATTGGGAGGGAGCGTGGAGCTAGAGAGAGTACCCTTCATGAATAAGGGAGAGGACCCACCGGTTGGATGTTATATTTACATCTTGTGACAGGAAGTAGACAATGCTTACCCCAACAGAGACTTCTCACAGGCTGCTTTCATCTGAAGTGCGCTGCATCCCGTACCAGGTGTAGTGAAATCATGGGAAGAGAAATGGACTTGCCGCTTGTTTGCAGAGAAGCCTTGGGGGGCCCAACTCTACCTTTGCCTCTGTAGGATCCCCGGTGGAACCTTTCATCCTGCTGAGACTCCTGAAATGACCGCTGATAGTACTAGAGTGCATCCCTTTGGGTCCCCCCTTGTTTGTTATCCACCTCTGGTCTATGAACAGGTTATCGAAGGGGATGGAAGGTGCCCGTTGACTTTGCAATGTCTGCCTCTTTTTTTGATTTTTCCCAACATCTGATCGACCTGGGGGCCGAAATGGATGCTCCTTATTACACTGTACATTTAAAAGTTGTTTGTTGTACTTCTGAATGAAACCCTGTCACTCTGAGCCAAGCATGCCGCTGGGGTAGTATACTAGTATTAATTCTCCTGGTTGCTGTGTCGAATGAGTCTTAGACTCAACTAAGGGTGGCACTGCGGATTGTTTTCCTTTCACTGACCAGGGTTTCTCTTTTCCTGTGCGCCAACACGAGGTGCCTTAGAAGCTCCTTATAGACTCCCAGTGACGTAGGTGACTTGGTTAGAGGCGGATGCTTTGACTTTCATTTCGGGATAGCAATGTGGTGATTCTTCGGCATCAGCCTGAGCTCTGAAGGGGGCCGGTGGTCCGGTTTGTGCAGTGGTGAAGGTTTCGACCACGAGTCTGGTTGTACCTTCAGTCTCGATAGGGCTTGTGGTTTGTGTGCATGGTCTCTCTACACATTTGGCTATTGAAGCATGATGAGGGTCAGTGCCATTCCCTTTGCTCGATGCCAAGCCTACATCTAGAGAAGCAGGTTTCAAGGCTGTTGTTTTTTAGGTCTCAGCTGGTGATAGCAGCGCACATGCGCTGCACTCGGTATTCAAGAGCTTCTTTGAATCAATACCGATTTGAAGCCTCGCCCATCTTTTTAAATGGGTAGCGTCATATTCCATGCAAAACGTTGGCTTCTGATTGTAAAGGAGGCTTCTTAGTCCCTCCTTGATGCCACCTTGTCTCATTTTGGCCCTGCCCACCGGGATTGGATAGTTTACTGGCGGCGTGATACTCTCGCCTTCATTAGTTGGTACACACTTTTTTCGTCACATTCGGCTTTGGCAAAGTCAGCCGCATTTTAATTTTCGCATCGCGCTTTCACGCATCTGCCTTTGCTGTACCGCGCTTGCCTCGGCATTGTTACACATGCCAGCCTTCTGTGAACATGGCTGCTGTTTCTGTTAGTGGTTGCTCCCAATGGCGGATTGATTGAAGGGTATAAGGGCCCCTGAGCTCCACCATGACTCGAGGGAACCTCCGCAGCGAGGGGTGCCGGGGTGTTTGTGTATTCTCAGCTACACTTGTGTCCTCCCCCCCTCTAGAGCAGCAGTTTTACGGCACCAGTTTCAGATTTGTTTCCTCAGCCCCTGTGCACATCCAACACAGATTTTCCAGACGAGCACGGAGGCGGCTGGCGTGTGATGCTGCTTCCAGTTCGGCGGGGATTGTTTTCCCCCTTGGAGCAGATGTGGGCCTCTCTAACATGTGCGCGCAAGGGTAGGTTGTGCGACTGGTTCGTTCTTGGTGTCTCTCTGCGGAGGGGCACACAGGCACACTTCACCCGCACTCTGCTGCCACTATAGATGCCGTGGAGCTGGGGGGCACCGAGCACAGGGTCTGTAGAATGACCAGCATCGAAAAAGCAAAATAATGAACTTGGAACACACACCGCCTCACCACAAGCGATGACAAGCATTGGCATAGCCAATAGGTCTCCCTTTTGGGACCTTAGAAGTACTTAGTTATGCAGCACAATATCCTTGGTGCAACAACATCAACTGTTGCATGGCTAACACTTATAAGGTCCCAAAGGGAGACCTATTGGCTATGCCGATGCTTGTTTTTCTTTGAATTGAGCTGGTCTTTTAGTTAAATATTGCATTGTATTGTAATTGCATTTATATAAAGTTTACTATCCCTGACAAGGCGTCAAAGTGCTTTTTCGGCGAGTAGGATGCTACTCTGGAAACCATAAAGGATTAGTGTTGAATTCGTTTAGTGACATATGGAACTGATTTGAGTGGTGAGTAGGTAAGTCAGTTATATTGATTCAGAAGGATGGCAACAACAAATATGTTGATTTTCAGTGTGTCTACTTGTCTGGAAGATATATAGCTAAGGAACAACAAGGGCACCCAACGAGTCAGCACAGGACCTCGGGGAACATAGTCTATACTGGGCAACAGTGGTCCTGTACATAAAAAGTTACGGCTAAATGAATATAGACACAATGGAGCTATATTGGTTAACGTGATTTGTCCAGCCGGACAGTGATCACTAAGAATTTTTACTATTTGAAAAGTTAGCAGAAAAAATGTCTTACATTCACAAAGAGTGAGACACAAGCCTGTGCCTACACGCTTACAGATTGGCAAAGTAGAGTGATAGAGAAAGGCAAGGAGAGCGATAGGTTAGGCAGAAAGTGAGCGATTTCTGAGAGATGGAAAATAACAGAAATTCAGTTACACCATTAATCACAATTTAAATATACATTTGCATATATGGCGTAAGAAGTCAACGACGTTTCGATTCCATAAACAAAATACAGGGAATCATCATCAGGACAAAAAGTTTTGTGCCTAAAGTTTGCAAAACACAATAGCCTAAAGAAGAAGGGAAAAATGGAATATATCAGTAAGGAAAGACATAACAGCCTTCATTGGTGACATCATGTGAAATGGGTGAGTAAAGTTCCTTAAGGGAACACCTAGTGATGGCACACATGATAGATCTATAAAAAGTACGGCGAATGTGGTCGACCGTGTGAGTGAGAGTATAGGTCAGAACAATGGGAGAGTTATAGAGCACGAGGAGTGCCGCTGGGGATCCGTCTGTGAGTGCAAACACACGTGGGCATGCTGGTGTGGGCAGTAGTGCCACTGTTAAAATAATCATGGGTACACGGAGCGTGCCTCGGCGCAGATGGTGATGCTGCACGATCGAGTGACTTAGATCATCAGACTCACCAGCAAGGTTGCTGGGGGCCAGGACTAACTTGTTGAGTAGTCCATCCGATTAATAATATTGTGGAGGCGCTTCAGAATGGCTCATCAGACTCACCAGCAAAGTTGCTGGGGGCCAGGACTAACTTGTTGAGTAGTCCATCCGATTAATAATATTGTGGAGGCGCTTCAGAATGGCCTGATGGAGGAGCCTGCAGGAGAGGAATGGAAGAATTGAGGGTTGCAAGAAGGTACCGTACGAAATTGCAACGACCCTCATAGAACCCAACTTACCGGAAGCCGGTGCACGTGGACACTGGACTTGGGTTGGTCGCTTTAATGCAGCGGAGGGTGGGGGGCGGGGTAGCTCAGGCGTCAGGGTATAGGCGCAAGAGGACGAGCCTATGGGTATAAAAAATGCTGATTAGACGGAGGTTACGGTGAGCGGGTGGTCCGAGGGGAAAGGCGAGAAAGTACACTTACCCTCGCTTCACGGGAGCTAGAATCCTTTAAGGACAGAGGTTGGCAAAGCTATTTACCGCAGTCGGTGAAGATGAACACGCCGGCAATAAGGCGTGAGGAGGCGAGCCTGTAAGACAGTTAAGCAAGGTTTCAGGCATCGATTACGGGGCCGGGTCATGGGCTTACACCTCGTTGGAAACCGCACTCACCTAGGGCTTCGTGATAATGGAGAGCCGCGATGTGGCAATCAGCAATGTTCCGGTGTGGGTGGATGCCGGAGAGTGAAAAGGAAAGTCCTAATGGCTGATTGGTCAAGGGCGGGCAATAAAAATGAACGACGGACTGGGAGCGGCGGCCATCTTAAGTGGTCTAAAGGATTTCAGTGAAGATAAAGGAAGGAGTGGGTGAAACTTACGTGGCGGCCATCTTAAAATAGTAATAAAAACATGCATTGGTGCAGGGTGTGCAGTAAAAGTGACATAAATCATTGACACATTTAAACAACTGTCTGAAATGTCATTGAATTAGTCCAGCAGTAATAGTACAACATGTTGGTGGAAAAAGATACAAAAGTATCTGGATTGTCTCTGCATTGGGGCCCATTTATAATAGGCTTGTTCAGTCCTCTTGGAGATTAAGGCCAGAGTTCCGACTATCAGTCCTTAGAATCCATTTAAGTTCTTCTCTGTTCAGCATCCTGGATAGATCGCCTCCTCTGGTTGGTATCGTGATTTGGCTGATTACAGTCCATTTCAGTTCATTCTCTGAGTGTCATTTGTCCAGAAAGTGTTCGACCAGGGGAGCGTTGGCAGTCTTACATCTGATTCTGCTTCGGTGCTGGGATATTCTGAGCTTTATCTTTTGTCTTGTTTGGCCGACATATATCATGTTGCAAGGTCATAGAATTGCATATATCAAATTGCAGCTATTGCAGTTAGTAAAGGTTTTCAGTACATTTTTGGCATCTTTAAAAACAAACTCCTTACTCTCAATGCAATAGTCACACACCACGCATGTACCACATTTAGAATGGCCTCTCAGTGGGGGAAGACGCCAGAGATCGTCTAGAGTGGTATTGGTCTTTGCTGAGGGCGGGAGTGCCGCTCGCACCAATTGGTCTTTCAAATTTTTGTTGCGTTTAAATGCAAACAATGGTAGTTCAAGGGACAGATTACCAGAGTTAATGATGTGCCAGTTTTTCTTAATACTCTTTTTTATTTTGTTAGAAGCTGAAGAGAATGTGGTCACGCATTCAAGTTTATTCGACTCCTTCTTGGGCTTGGGTTCAAGTAATGTCTCTCGGGGGCAATACCATGCTCTCTTCATAGCATTCCTTACCAATCGTTTAGGGTAACCCCTGAATTTTAGTTTGTCCGATAGGGTGTTGGCCTCCCTAAAGTAGTCCTGTTTCTGAGAGCAATTTCTATGCAGCCTTAAAAACTGTGAGTAGGGGAGACTGTCCCTCAGAGCTCGGGGGTGACAGCTATCGTAGCGCAAGAGCGTGTTTCTCTCAGTAGGCTTGCGGAACAAAGAGGTAAATAGTAAGCCATCCTTGTGTTGGATATCGAGATCCAGAAATGGAATGTGGACTTTACTATGATCTACAGTGAAAGTTAGTCCATTGCAATTACTATTGAGCCAATGCACAAACGTTGGTAACATTTCAACAGGACCTCCTCATATCATAAAAACGTCATCAATGTAACGTTTCCACATGAGGACGCCCTGGTGGAAAGGATTGGTGGCAGGGAGGATAGTTGTGCATTCAAGATAGTCCATGTACATAATGGCCAGGGTGGGAGTGAGGTGCCGGGTTTTTAGGAACCCGGTGGTGCCAGGGGATAACACCCGAAGACCTCTGAGTTCTCCCTGTTCCGGACCACAGAAACACAGAGTCTTTTAGGTGAAGTCAGAGATCGAGTTTTATTGGCTGCAACCAAGTAACATGTGTCCTAGAAGTACAACAGCACGGGTCGTAAGTTCTCAGGAGACTGTTCGTTTTTACAGAACCAGCCTTCCCTCTTTATACAGAAATAACAGCTGCAGGCAAGAATTCTTGAGTTTATGATATGGCTATACACATATTTCTACAATAATACAAAGAGCGAAGTCATACTGGTCAACACATATTTTAGATGTTTGGATCGTGATGGATGACCCAGCTCGGCCCAGAATTACCATCAGATATCGACAAAACCCCAATAAAACAGGGCACCTCCTCGTCGTAAAACTGGCCATAAACAAGGAACGTGGACAGGTGTATGTGTGTAGAAAACATGGTCTGTATGTAGTGAATGGTTTTATGGCATGTTATGCATTGATGCTATCTTATTCGGCCACTGGGCGAGGAGCTGCCCAAACAGGTTTGGCTGGAGGCAGTGGAGTCAGTTTGGCCAGGTCATGGGGAAGTCAGCTAAGGTAGACGTGTCCTTTCAGATCAAGCTCGGCCTCAATCAATTGACTTATATGAGGGCAAGTCATAAGATGGATGCCGTTCACAAAATGGAGTCCGAGGGTTCGGAACGGAAACCATGATTTAAGGGTGTTAGCATCGCTCAATCATGACGCCAATGCACAGGGATAATGTCCTAATCATTACCGGTCTGCCGTTACCAAATTTGTCATGGTACGACGACATTTTGTGACACGAGTGTTGGACCTCAGTACCGGTATTACAGCAGGGTCCAGAATTTCAGAACCACAGACCCTCCTTCTGCCCTCATATTAGGCAATAACTCATGCTAATCTGAATCCAAATCTGTATTAATGAATTCATGGAGATGCTGCTGTAGCATCATTCTGTTGCTTAATTCGTCCCTTGACACAGGCTTCCTTACACATGAAGTAGCACAGAGGCCACATATTGCAGGAGCGCACTGCACAAACAGGCAGAACATAAACAGAACGGCTAAGATCATCCCAATGAAGATCAGAGTCTTCCATCCCCAGCCAGATAACAGTTCCCAGAACCACCCTAGCAAGGACCAATTCCCTTTCTCCACGTGAAGGGAATCAGAGATTTCGTGTAGTTTGGAGATGGCCTGGTACACTGTCGGAGCGTTATCAGGGATGTAAATGCAGCAACTGGATCACTCTACATACACCACCACGGTCTGCAAGTATGACATCTAGGGCAACCCTGTTCTGAAGGGTCATAAGTCGATCCGACTGAAGTTCAGCCGTCAAGTTGCCAAGGGCACCAGCCGTTTCGGTCACGGCTGACTCAACTATCCTCGTTAACTGGCGAATATTACTGCTGTTCACCATAGGCCCCCAAAATGGCAGAAAACCCTTTGCGAAGTCTCCAAACTCTTGACCCGCGGTGTCGTCTTGACTCACGACACCCCTAACTGTCCTTGTCCGGTGGTAATCTGCCCCGGCCGTGTAGGTGGGTGGCAGCAGAAACGAGATAAAACATGTGCCCGAGAAGTCAGGGGGCAACCATGTGTATGCTTTGTCATGGCAGATGAAGTATGTACCCTTAGCTGCTAGGAATGGAGGGGAAGTTCGGGATGCGAACACATACGTTCCCGTGCATACGCTCTTCCCCAACTGTGCTTTGGGATCCCTGCCAATACCTTGCAGACATAGGTGACCTCGGTGGGGTACTATCCAAACTGGGGAGGATTTCTTTGCTTTCTGGCTTTTACTCAAGGAAACCCCATATTTAGTTACGTTCCAACGACTGTATGGAGTGAGTTCGTCTTTAGGAATCGTTTGATACGTGTCAATATCCCTGCTCATATTTCTTATTCCTGCCACTAGTGCCTTGTTGCTGGAATCGCTCTCTGTGGAACGGGGCGGGTATGGTTCTAGGGTGAACAGGAACATGGTCTGGAAAGCCCAAAGAGAACCATAATAACTGAATGGCAGGATGAAGTATGGGATGCCCTTATCTGTTGTGTGGGGCATGAGTCCACATATCCAACAGTTCGATGTGTTCATTATAGACTGGTGCTGATGTAGGAGCTGGATGAATGAGTTATTTACAAATTCTAGTCTTCTGGCGGACTCGTGTTCAGGCAAAGGGTGAAAGGAGTGTGTAGGAACAGTAGGAGGAGGTGTGGGCTGAGTGTTATTTACAAAGGTAACTTGGAACGTGGATAGAGTGTAGCTAATCAAGAACATCGTTATGCTGCACAGCAGTAGAATACATACTATCAAGAATCTCTTTCTGGTCATCACAGTGCATATTTGCTTTTTAAAGTTCGTGGGTCTAGCAGGTCTCTCTACCCTCGGAAACTCCATCCTCTAGTTGCTGCCCGCTGTGGGAGTTTGATTCTGCCAAGGAGTGCGCTCTGTTCAGTCCGGGGTAATTCGCCAAGACCGACCAGAACCGTTGACCTAGGCGTCCCCAGCTGCACTCCTCAGACTATCAACTGCGACCCTAGCAGCAGAACCGGATGGCGGTTCGAAAATCAAAAATGAGCTAGTTCCCTGGGCGAGAGAGCTGTAAAATCAAAAATAGTTCTTAGGAGAAGAGAGAATCGTAGTAATTTGTTTCCATTAGTCTCTTGTTCTTGAGCTCAGATTGTATTGTTGTTTCCCAGGTACAGTGTGGTCTTCAAACAATGTTTCAGGTTCGGTAGTGTCCAACTGCATTGACGGTGGCACAAATCCTTGCAAAATACGATCACTCTCCTTTTCCGTACCAGTTCCTTTCAGTCGTGCATCGCTGAAGAGTGCCAAGCGAGGTACAGATTCGGTCTCAGAGTCAGCGATTCCGTCCTGGACCCACCGGTCATATGGAAGGGGCAGAGGGACCCGTTTACAGTGGGTCCCGTGGATCCAGTTCTTTTTTCCTTCCACCCGAACGGCTGATCTTGTGGAAAGAAGGACGAGGTACGGTACGGTCCACCTGGGCTGCTCGTTGTTTGTGCGCTGAAAATTCCGCACCAAAACCCAGGTGCCGGGTTCAATGGAGTGACCTGGATCATCAGAGGCTGGCGGAGAGGAACTGTGAACCTGTTGGTGTAAAACACATAATTTAGTTGTCAATTCGTGTAAATAGTCAAGCAGTACCGGGTGCTCTATTTCACTGAGTCTCCTGGGCCTTGGCACACCCCAGATGTTGGCTGGGCGGCCAAATACGATCTCATGGGGGCTAAGTCCTAATCTGGAATGGACAGTCATTCTGGTCGATAGGAGTGCTAAAGGCAAGGCGTCTGGCCACTTAAGACCTGTGCTGGCTTGGATCTTGGCCAATTTTAACTTTAACGTGCCGTTATAGCACTCTACTAATCCAGCTGATTGGGGGTGATTTGCAGCGTGAAATTTCTGGTGTATGCCTAGACACTCGCACACTCTCTTCATCACTCGTCCCACGAATTCACTTCCGTTATCACTCCAGACAATTCTAGGCATACCGAATCTAGGGAAAAATTCCTTGACAAGGGCTTTGGCAGTTGACAAGGCAGTGTTGTCCTTAAGGGGATACGCTTCCACCCACCTGGAGAAGGCGCAAACAACAACAAGCACATATTTCAGATTGTTGCACCTTTCCATGTGAATGAAATCGAGCTGCAAGACCTCGAACGGATACGCTGGAGGTGCAAAATGACCAGCTGGAGTTGGGGTTCCCCTACCGGGATTGTACTTCAAACACACCATACAATTGCTGACCAAATTCTCTGCACATTTTGGGATACCGCTATTCTGCCATACTGGGGCCAACAGTTTACAGATTCCTTTCACACTGATGTGCGCCATTCCATGGGCCATTGTCACCACTGCGAGTACATATGCGTCGGGTAACAGCCATCGTTGGTGCTCTGACAATTCGACCCAACAACCATTCGCGTCCAATCTACCCTTGCTTTCTCTCCATTCATTCACCTCTTTCTCAGTGGCATCAGCTTGTATGGACTTCACACTTTCAATAGTGTCCTCACACATACCCACATCAGTAATCCATCTTGCAGGACCTACAACATACATCCGACTCATTGTGTTCCTTGCAGTCTCTTTCGCAACTTCGTCTGCAAATGCATTCCCGCGACCAACATCATCTTGAATCTTTCTGTGTGCACTGCATTCCACAATCGCAACTTGTAGGGGCAAGGTCAGCGACTCGAGAAGGTCGTTCACCAGCTGACCATGTTGGATTTTTGCACCGTGTGATGTCAGGAACCCACGTTCACGCCACAATCTTCCAAAACTGTGGGCTACGCCAAAGGCGTATTGGCTATCTGTATACACATTCACTCGCTTTCCTTTTGCCAACACACATGCTCTTGTGAGTGCAACTAACTCTGCTGCTTTCGCGGAATTGTGGGGGATGCGAGCTGTCTCTACAATCGTGTGTAATGTCGTCACAGCATATGCTGCAGTCGTATCACCATTTGGCAACTTGAAGCATGAACCATCAACCCATAAATTATCATTACATTCAGGAAGGGGTGTGTCCTGCAGGTCTACTCTCCCTTTTGTCTCTTCCTCTGTCCTAAAGCAGCAATCATGTTTTTCAACCTCGTCTGTCTCTGCCGGGATGGGTAGTAACGTAGCGGGGTTGAGTGTATCACACCTCTTTATGTGAATGTGACTCGCTAATAGTGTCAGTTCATAGCTGGACAGTCGAGCACTAGTTAAATGCTGCGTCTTCGTTCTGTTTAGTAAAATGTCTACTGCATGTGGGACCATAACGATCAGAGTATTATTCATGACTAACCCAGCAGACTGTTGAATACAGACAGCTGCTGCAGCAGTGGCCCTCAAGCAACTTGGTAATGCCTTAGCTACAGGATCTAGAGTCGCTGAGAAATACGCGCATGGGCGCTGTTTGTCCCCAAGGTATTGTGTCAGTACTGATAATGCGCGACCTTCCTTCTCATGGACATATAATGCAAAAGGCTTACTGTAGTCGGGGTTGCCCAACACAGGAGCCGAACATAATGCATCACGCAACTCATGGAAACTTGTCTGACAATCTTCAGACAAAGGCATAGGATTGGGTGTGTCTTTGCAGAGTAGTGCCAGAAAAGGTTTGGCCAATAGGGAGAAATTCGGTATCCATTGTCTACAGTACGATGTAATGCCCAAGAAAGCCCGAACTTCTCTCTGTGTCCTTGGGGCACTCAATCTTGCGATTGCCTGTATTCTTTCTGGGATCGGTCTCCTTCCCTCCTTCGATAAGATGTGACCTAGGTAGGTCACTTCTTGTCGGCAAAATTGTAATTTTGAAAGAGAGACTTTATGCTTCATGTCACATAAATGACGCAACAACGACAGTGTGGCTTGCTTGCAAATTTCTTCAGTATCTGCAGCGATCAGTAGATCGTCTACATACTGAATCAGAGTCGCACCATCAGGTAGAACAATCGTATCAAGTTGTGTTTTCAGAGCTTGACTGAATATTGATGGACTTTCGCAGTAGCCTTGAGGAGCGCGTTTGAAGCGGAAGCTTCGTCCTCCTAAATTGAAGCCGAAAATATCGCTGCTCTCCTCGGCAATCGGGATGCTGAAGAAAGCGTTCTTCAGGTCAATCACCGAAAACCAAGTGGCTGAACCCGGAACCATGGTCAATAATGCAGTAATGTCAGGGACAACTGGAAACTGTGGTACAACGATCTTATTCACTTCTCTGAGATCAATCACAAATCTGTACACAGGGGGCTGTGAAGGATCAGTACGCTTTACGACAGGAAGAATAGGACTGTTACAAATGTTGCCTGTTGTCTCTTCAATGACATCTTTCTCAATCAGATCGTAAATGATCGCTAACAACGCCTTTTCACATTCGCTAGAGATCTTGTATTGGGGAATACGTGGCAACCTAACATTGGCTTTCAATGTTATGACATATGGTGTTATTTCCACACGACCTACATCATTAGAACCGGTAGCCCAAAGTATATCTGGAAGAGATGACAATTCAGTTGGAATATTTTCCTTTGACAAATACATTGGGGAAATCACTTTCTTACCAAGGGTAAGTTGTACTCCCGAAGGAGAACAGTACAAAGTCGCATATAATCTCTTTAACAAATACAAACCTAACAAGTTTTCGCCACAACCTGTCGTAAGAATGAGGGGTGCTTCTAATTCACATGGGCCAACAGAAAGGGGCATAGGACTAGAGATCGGGTTCATAACGGGGGCGCCGGAAAAACCCACTGAAACATTCATTTCGCCAGACAAAGGTGCGCCAGGAAGTTTTGAGTGCATAATAGAACTTTTTGTAGCACCAGTATCCAGCAGAAATGGTTCTGACACTTCTGATGTGGTCACCTCGACATAAGGTCCATTCTGATCTACTGGAACTGAAACAACTCCATCTCTTTGTCCATGGCTGTCCTAGCAATTATTACTCTCATTCTCGTTTTCGGCGTAATAGTCATCAGCATAGTACTGAGCTGACCTAGAAGATGCATTATTCTGTTGATCAAAGCTATTCATAGAATTCTGAGGCGGGAAAGAAGTGGTGTTCTGGGGGAAATGTCCACGGCCCCTACCCCTAGGAGCCTGTTGAACACCTCTACCTCTTGCGCCGGAAACACCGTTTAAACGTCACGGAAGAGCTGGACAATTACTTTTGAAATGACCCTCCTCTTTGCAATAGGCACATTGATTCGGGCCATATGGCAAACGCTGATGGGAAAACTCATTTCCTTGCGCGTTTCTCGAATACTGCTGTGGTTGCTGATAAACGGGTTGACTAGGAGTGCGAGGCGGATAGGCTTGCTGGAGAAGAACTTTGGTCTTTAAATCTTTAGTCTTTTTGTCTGCCTTATCTAGCTCGTCTTTGCGCCTGTTTTCGTAGTACTGGGCTGTGGCTAAAATCTGCGCTGACGTGGAAACAGCCCAAGCACTCTCTGAATCTTTCAATTTATTGCACAGTTCAGGAAGCAGATTATGTACAAATTTGTCTACAAACAATCTTTGGCCACCCTCGGTAGCCATATCCTGACCACTATGATCGGTGAAAGTCTCCTCAAATCTCGTGAAAAAGTCGGACACATTCTCATCTTTCTTCTGCTTGCACGCAGATAACTTGTCCCAGTTAACACGTAATTCAGGCATTAAGGTTTTCATGTACGTGATAATTCTACCGGGAAGTTCTGCTATTAAAGGCTCAGGTTTGGAACCAAAAAACTTGGAAGTCCCTGTTAAACCCAGAAATGGGCAAAGCCTTCCTGTGGCTTTCACTATAGAGGAGGTCTGGCTGAGGGAATGGTTTTTCTATATATTGCTAAACATTATACAGATGCATCACATAAGCTAAGGAAGATGCTGAATTTCAAATCAACAGTTAAATATGTCGGACAAACACTGTAGTAAAGTTAAAAAGTATACAATTTATTGCTTTCCTCCCATATGGGTTACAGTCTAAAACAATGTCATAAATTCATTAAAAAACCACAAGCCGTGGTACACATAATATATTACATTCAAAAAAATGGTTTAAAAAGACAGTCAAAACAGTCTAAACAGTCGACGCAGCGTTTCGGTGCTTTCTTTCTTTTGACACCTTCTTCAGGACATTTGGACTATTGACGCCATATTATTCTGTATTATGAAACAGATGATTTTCAATGGGTTTTCTAGCGGGTTGCTAGCTGCTCAGGTTATTCAATTTCCTAGAGCTTTACAAAGCAACCATGGGCTTTTATTCACACGGAGGAGCCACCGTCAATGAGGGAGAATTCACGTGGTCTTTGGACCTGTAGGTATATCTGTATTTATCTGAATAAACGTACCGAACGTTTTGAATTGCTCGGGTTCTTTTAGTTATATTCTTTGTACATGAGCCTATTAAATGCAGAGCGGCCTCCCTGCTCCTCCGTGTAGTCGTCTTCCACTACCGAGAAGACGACTACACGGAGGAGCAGGGAGGCCGCTCTGCATTTAATAGGCTCATGTACAAAGAATATAACTAAAAGAACCCGAGCAATTCAAAACGTTCGGTACGTTTATTCAGATAAATACAGATATACCTACAGGTCCAAAGACCACGTGAATTCTCCCTCATTGACGGTGGCTCCTCCGTGTGAATAAAAGCCCATGGTTGCTTTGTAAAGCTCTAGGAAATTGAATAACCTGAGCAGCTAGCAACCCGCTAGAAAACCCATTGAAAATCATCTGTTTCATAATACAGAATAATATGGCGTCAATAGTCCAAATGTCCTGAAGAAGGTGTCAAAAGAAAGAAAGCACCGAAACGCTGCGTCGACTGTTTAGACTGTTTTGACTGTCTTTTTAAACCATTTTTTTGAATGTAATATATTATGTGTACCACGGCTTGTGGTTTTTTAATGAATTTATGACATTGTTTTAGACTGTAACCCATATGGGAGGAAAGCAATAAATTGTATACTTTTTAACTTTACTACAGTGTTTGTCCGACATATTTAACTGTTGATTTGAAATTCAGCATCTTCCTTAGCTTATGTGATGCATCTGTATAATGTTTAGCAATATATAGAAAAACCATTCCCTCAGCCAGACCTCCTCTATAGTGAAAGCCACAGGAAGGCTTTGCCCATTTCTGGGTTTAACAGGGACTTCCAAGTTTTTTGATACTACTACCCCCCTCCCTGCTATACACAACAGGGGTACCTCCAATTTGTTTTGAATCAGGTTTGGAACCACCAACTTGTCTAGCATCCGTAGCAGTAATATTAGCCCACGTGTCACCTAGTTCTTGATCATGATCTGTATGACGAATTTTACTCCATAGAGGATGCGGAACAATGTTCCCAAACAACATGTCTACATCTGCTAGATTCATTATACATGAGCTGGCAGTCTGTGATAACTCCTTATAATACCCTGCAGGATTTTTACGTGGATCAGGTAATGTCTGCTTGAGCGCTAACACTTCAGATCTTTTCCAGGGGACATGTACCCATACACGCTGAAAATGCGGCAGAATTGGTGGATTTACATTTGCATCACCTTCCCTCCATACTGGAGGAACCTCTCTCATAGGGTACTGTCGCGCCTTTTTTCTACCTGACACGTCATCTTCATACAATGATCTAGAGACATTTCCCTTACTCCTATAGGATAATAACAGATCTATTGCTTTTTCAACATCGGCACCTACAATCATGCCTTCATAGAACTTAAAACGCATACAAAATAATTCCTGCATTTTGCGCTTTGGATCGTTTGTCTCCAGATCTTCGCAAAGATACACACACATCTCTTCGAATACGTATCTCTGAGTGGGTGCATCCCATTGACGGAAAACTTCCATAACGGACTGAACATCATATCTAACAGTGTCAGTGACCCATTTGCGTGCTAACTCATTCAGCACTTCTCTTTCCTCGTAATCAGGCAGTTGACTACGTAACTGTCTACGTCCTGTTTTAGGGGTCGTTTTAGGCGACCCAAAGAAAGGTGAGAACAGACCAGTGACAGTACTTGCCACTCTCTGTCTAACAGAAGGAGAAGCTTGCGGAGAGGCAGATGCGTTAGGAAAGACAGACTGATGTAAAGAAGAAGTAGAGGCAATAGCAGAGGAAGTCGAGGCAGTAGCGGACGTAGTATCATAGTGAACAGTTGGAGCAGTAGGCAAAGTTGTAGAAGTAGATGAAGTATGTAGCAAAGGCGGCGGCCCTTGAGAAGGCTGCGCCGGAGAAGTAGGAACCAGCTGAAGAGGAGCTGGCGCTTGTGCAAGAGCTGCATTTCGTGCGCCGGGGTGCGGTATAACAATACGCTTCGGGGGTCCAACAATACTCGATGTATATGGGGGTGGTGAATTCAATAAATGGGACATTAATGGATCTTTCTCGGATGTTCCCTTTGAATCTTGTCCCTCATGTAGTAACATCGGGTAGCATTTATCTACTGCTAGTTTCTTGCTTCTGAGCATTTGTTCACTTTCCTGCTCTTCCTCATTATTCCTGTATGCGATGGCAGCTTGCACCATTGACATACCTCTTTTATTCTTCTTTGCTAATTTTATCTCTTTCTGTTTGGCTTCTTTGCGCCATAAGCGAAAAGAGTCAAACATCGCCGGCCGGGCTTTCTTCTTGAACAATTTTACCTCGAGGTTATCTAAAATTTCTGCGTCAAAACTACCATATTGGGGCCATTTTAAAACACCATCCTTGCGGGTGTATTTTATCCATACCTCATTATATGTGATAGGGCCTACTCCGTGCTTTATGTATAATTCATATGTTGGAGTTCCAATCGGAGGAACCGGACACGAATCCTCTAATCGGGAGTCCTTACTACAACCAAGACAAAACAAGTTTCCAAGTCTGCTAAGACCAGGCATCTTCGCTCACTAGTCTAGCTTCAAACTTCAAGGGATTATCTAACTAGGATATTTTCGTGAATATACGAATCCCTCGGTTTTGGCGCTTGCAAGTACCAAACAAAACCGTATCTCAAGGATACCAAAACTAAGAACCAAACTAAGGACTAGGAGACGCTCCACTTATACTTAACTGAAGTATTGAAGATCGTTGACGTCACTAGAAGACTCGTCTATCGTTTCGCTCTACCAAGGATCACTGGGTCCAAAACAGGGCGATAGTCAGGGCAGCAGTCCTTCGTAGCCGTCGGGACGCGGGGAACCTCGCAGCAAAGACCTTCGGAACCACGTCGACATACAGGGGTCGCTGAAGTGGCTGGCCGTCCTCTGGAATTTTCACACGAAGCTCCTCATGAACATCTGGCTTGGACCGTCACCGCTTGATACCGCCTCGAGTTGGGCGCCAACTGAGGTGCCGGGTTTTTAGGAACCCGGTGGTGCCAGGGGATAACACCCGAAGACCTCTGAGTTCTCCCTGTTCCGGACCACAGAAACACAGAGTCTTCTAGGTGAAGTCAGAGATCGAGTTTTATTGGCTGCAACCAAGTAACATGTGTCCTAGAAGTACAACAGCACGGGTCGTAAGTTCTCAGGAGACTGTTCATTTTTACAGAACCAGCCTTCCCTCTTTATACAGAAATAACAGCTGCAGGCAAGAATTCTTGAGTTTATGATATGGCTATACACATATTTCTACAATAATACAAAGAGCGAAGTCATACTGGTCAACACATATTTTAGATGTTTGGATCGTGATGGATGACCTAGCTCGGCCCAGAATTACCATCAGATATCGACAAAACCCCAATAAAACAGGGCACCTCCTCGTCGTAAAACTGGCCATAAACAAGGAACGTGGACAGGTGTATGTGTGTAGAAAACGTGGTCTGTATGTAGTGAATGGTTTTATGGCATGTTATGCATTGATGCTATCTTATTCGGCCACTGGGCGAGGAGCTGCCCAAACAGGTTTGGCTGGAGGCAGTGGAGTCAGTTTGGCCAGGTCATGGGGAAGTCAGCTAAGGTGGACGTGTCCTTTCAGATCAAGCTCGGCCTCAATCAATTGACTTATATGAGGGCAAGTCATAAGATGGATGCCGTTCACAAAATGGAGTCCGAGGGTTCGGAACAGAAACCATGATTTAAGGGTGTTAGCATCGCTCAATCATGACGCGAATGCATAGGGATAATGTCCTAAACATTACCGGTCTGCCGATACCAAATTTGTCATGGTACGACGACATTTTGTGACACGAGTGTTGGACCTCGGTACCGGTATTACAGCAGGGTCCAGAATTTCAGAACCACAGGTGCAAAAATTGCTCCCATTGAAGTTCCTTTGTTTTGTTGGTAATACTGGTATTCAAACATGAAGTAGTTACGAGTTAGGCAAATCTCCAGAAGTTGGAGTATGAAGAGGGTAGGAACTGGATGTGGTCTTGGACGTTTGTTTAATATTGCTTCCATCACCAACAATGAGTCACGCTGAGGGATATTAGTGTAAAGCGACTCAACGTCAAGTGTACAAAGGGTTTGTGAGTCAGGGTCAAAGGGCAGATTTTCAATGAGATTTATCATATTCATGCTATCCCTGACATAGCAGATAGTGTCTGGTACAAAGCCTTTTAGAAAGAAATTGACATAGTGCCCAAGGGGTTCTAAAACCGAGCCACACCCAGAAACAATTGGACGTCCAGGTGGGTTCTCTTGGCGTTTATGAATTTTGGGCAGTGTGTAGATTACCGGTATCCGTGGATGACTCACATTGAGAAAGTTAAATTCATGTTTAGAAATGAATCCGGTTTCTAACGCCTCAGATGTAACCTGTTTTATTAGAGTTTGTAGTTCTTTGGTAGGGTTGGTGGGAAGTCTGCTATAATGATCAGTATTCGAAACTTGGCGGGATAGTTCCGCTTTATAGTTGTCTATGTTCTGCAGGACAATGCCACCACCTTTGTCAGCTGGTTTGATAATTAATTCACTCTTGTCGCGCAATGTTCTAATGGCATTTCTTTCATCTGAGGAAATATTGTAGGGAATAAACATATGCTCTTGTGATAGAGTGTTAGTCTCTTTGAGAATAACCTTTTCGAAGGTAAGAATTTCCTTTGGTATCATGTTTGCCGAGGGTAAGAAGGTGGAGGGAGGTCTAAACGGTGTAATAGTGACCTTAGATGGAGTGGGATTTAATTCAAAAAAGGCCCTAAGCCTAATTTTACGGAAGAAGGCTAAAAGCTCAGACTGTATTTCAAGGAAATTTGGGTATGAGGTGGGCACAAATGAGAGTCCTTTGCTTAATAAAGAGATCTCTTGTGATGAGAGATCATGGGAGGACAGATTGAACAACGGGATAGACATGCCAGGACCTTCAGGGATATTTACCATTTGTAAAATTTCTGTCTCGTTTGGCGTTCCCCGGGTGGGTTGTGCCAACGAGCCTGTTGTTTCACTCTGCCCCTCTTGGGGGCCTCTCCTCTGCCTGTTCCTCGTCCTAAAAAATGAGGATTAGGATTACGGGCAGTGGTACTGGGGCCCTCACCTGCTTCTGAATTATCAGATGAATCAGCTGAAGAATCAGTGAAACCTACTACTGTGTTTCTTTGGTTGCATCTACCCCAGGGCCTTGGGCTATAAGGGTTCTGATTGAAGTTACGATTAGTATAAAAGTCTTTCTGAAGCTGAACTCCACGTGAAGCGGTTGCTCCTGTCCACCTCCCGACCTACAAGCGCTATTGTGGTATCGTAGCGCTGCCTATCCACTGCCATTTATCATTTTTGATTCAGCGCCCAGTTTCCAGCGTAGCGCTCCGCATTGCGTAGTTTATTGCTGTTCATTGGTCCTGTGTGCATTGCGCTGCTTACTCTCGATTCCCATTGCTTTCAGGGCTTCATAATATTAATTATTGACCTGTGTTCATAGCGCTGCTGTTTGAGACCTCGCATTTGTTTGATTAGATTTGCACCCGACCTGTGTGCACAGCGCTGCTGATTGTTACTTCGCATTGCCCTCGCATAGCGTCCTGTTGTTGTTGTTGAGCCCACCATTTTGTTGTGCCCGCAGCCCGTTCCTCCCCCTTCGCTACCGCCTCCCAGCTCCCCCTCCCACGCTCCGCCCCCCTCCACTTCTCAACTTATGTCAGTAGAACCTACACGCAGCGTTCACGCGCAGCGATCGTGCCCAATCCGCGCCGAAGGTGCGCCAAAGGTAAGCCCGTCTACGCCCGTCCGCTCCAAGCCCGCCCCCAGCGCCAGACCCCCTGGCCCCCGTACTACCCACCCCACCCGCATTACCTATGCCGCCTCCACCCTCCTAGCCCTTACCCCCGGCCGACTCCCCAACTGCGCCCAAGCCGCTCCTGGCCACACCCATGGACCCTTCACATGCAACTCCTGCAAGTATGACAGCTCCAAGACCAACTCCCCATCCACTAACACCAAACAGAAACATGACAACAACCACCTTAAATGCATCCTGCTCAACACCCGCTCAGTCCACAGACACGCCATTGACCTCTGGAACCTACTAGACACCATCTCTCCGGACATCGCCTTCCTAACAGAAACATGGATGAACGCCTCCTCAGCCCCAGACATCACCATTGCCATCCCGGAAGGCTACAAGATCATCCGGAAAGACCGCGCCAAACAAACAGGAGGAGGCATCGCCATCGTCCATAAGAACTCCATCCGCATCTCAACCAGCTCTGACGCCAACCTCGCTAGCGCCGAGCACCTTCACTTCCAGATCCACACCGACCCCAAGACCACACTCAGAGGCACCCTTCTCTACAGGCCACCAGGACCCCGTGCACAATTCAGTGAAGACATCACTGACTTTATCACCCCACACGCCCTCCCTTCCGAGGACTACATTCTTTTGGGAGACCTCAATTTCCACCTGGAAAAAAGCAACGACAGCAACACCGCCACCCTTTTGGACAATCTCGCCAACCTCGGCCTCAAACAACTTGTCAACCCCCCCACCCACCACGCAGGCCACACACTCGACCCTATCTTCACCTCCAGCAAACATATCTCCTTCAGTCACACCACAGCTCTCCATTGGACGGACCACAGCTGCGTTCACTTTATCTACAAAAAGACCACAACCCACAACCATCCTCAACCTACTCTGCGAAGAAACTGGAACAAAATCACCATCGACCAGATCTTCTCATCGCTTCTCCAAAACCCCCCTGCCCATTCTTCGAACCCTAACCAAGCAGCCATTAACCTCACTCAGTGGCTAACCAACAGCGCCGACAACCTTGCTCCCTTGAAAAAACCGTCAAATCAAAATAGGCAGCATAAACGCCCCCTGGTTCAACAATGATCTTAAGAAATCCAAGAAACTCTGTCGCTCCCTTGAGAAGGCCTGGAAAAAAGACCCAAACACCAGCACCAAGGACGCCTTCAAAAACGCCACCCGCATACACCACCAACTGATCCGGACTGCCAAGAAAGCCACTTTCAAAGACCGACTTGACAATAACGCCCACAACAGCAAAGAACTATTCAACATCATCAAAGAGTTTACCAACCCCACTGCCAACTCCAACGACATCACCCCCTCTCAAGCCCTTTGCGACTCCCTAGCTTCGTTCTTCCACAACAAAATCGCAGACATCAAACAACAGTTTTGACAACCAACCCGGAGGCCAACCCACCCAACCTTCTGCCGTACCGTCACCCGCCCTGAGCATCCTTAATGACTGGAACACAATCTCCACTGAGGATACCATCCGCCTGATGAACTCCATCCACTCAGGATCCCCCACAGACCCATGCCCTCACCACATCTTCAACAAAGCAGACTCCATCATAGCACCACACCTCCGAGATGTCATCAACTGCTCCCTCAACTCCGCCACCTTCCCGAACAGCTGGAAACACGCCGAACTCAGCGCCCTTCTAAAAAAAACCACAGCTGACCCCACCGAACTCAAAAACTACCGCCCCATCTCGCTCCTTCCATTCCCGGCCAAGGTCATCGAGAAAGCTGTCAACAACCAGCTCGCCGCCTTCCTCGAAACCAATAAATCCCTCGACTCCTCTCAGTCCGGCTTCCGAGCCAAACACAGCACTGAGACCGCACTCATCGCAGCAACAGACGACATACGAACTCTACAGGACAATGGAGACACAGTCGCCCTCATCCTCCTCGACCTCTCCGCAGCCTTCGACACAGTCTGTCATAGTACCCTGCTACAACGCCTCAAAAACATCGGAATCCAAGGAAAAGCACTGGAATGGATCACCTCGTTCCTTTCCGGAAGAACCCAGAGAGTCCGCCTCCCACCATTCAAATCTGAGGCCACTGAAGTCATTTGCGGCGTGCCACAGGGATCCTCACTCAGTCCTACCCTCTTCAACGTATACATGAGCCCCCTCGCGGCCATCGCCCGCCAACATAACCTCAACATCATCTCCTACGCTGATGACACTCAACTGATCCTCTCACTCACCAAAGACCCTAACACCGCCAAAACCAACCTACATAAAGGAATGAGAGAAGCAGCCGAGTGGATGAAGCAGAGCCGTCTGAAACTGAATTCAGACAAAACAGAAGTCCTCATCTTAGGCACCTCCCCCTCCGCCTGGGACGACTCGTGGTGGCCAGAGTCCCTTGGAAAAGCACCCATCCCGACGGACCACGCACGGAACCTGGGCGTCATTCTGGACTCCTCACTCTCGATGGCCAGACAAGTCAACACCGTTTCATCATCCTGCTTCAACATTCTTTGTATGCTCAAAAAAACATTTCGCTGGATCCCCACCGAAACTAGAAAAACGTCACCCACGCTCTGGTGACAAGTCGCCTGGACTACGGAAACACCCTATATGCCGGTACCACCGCAAAACTTCAGAAAAAACTCCAACGCATCCAGAACGCATCAGCCAGACTCATACTTGACATCCCGCGTAAAGACCACATTTCTGGTCACCTGAAAAACCTCCACTGGCTCCCCGTCAATAAGAGGATAACATTCCGCCTCCTAACCCACGCACACAAAGCACTTTATGAACTTGGACCCGAATGCCTCAACACACGACTTTCCTTCTACACCCCCTCCCGCCAGCTACGATCCTCCCACCAAGCCCTTGCTGCTGTACCTCGCATCAACAAAACCACCATGGGAGGAAGATCCTTCTCCTACCTGGCGGCAAAAACCTGGAACTCACTTCCTATTCACCTTCGCCTCACTCAGAACCACCTAGCATTCAGAAAGCAACTTAAAACCTGGATATTCGACAAGTAATTCCCCACCCTTCCCCAAGCGCCTTGAGACCCTCTGGGTATGTAGCGCGCTATATAAATTAACTGAATTGAATTGAATTGAATTCTTTCAGCTGTATAGGATTTAATGTCCTTTTTAACTTTCAGAGATTTTTTGTTTTGTTCAATTCTGTGATACTCAGAGATAGTCTTCTCAAGTTTTTCTAGTAATTTCTTAGCATCAGTAATATTGTCGTTTTCTGAAATCAGTTTTTCAAGATCTTTTATGTTCTCAGCTAATTTTTTAAGTTCTTCTCCCGCTGTCTCAATCCCTAGGACTATCCAGTGTCTAGAGCACGTAGTGCCGATGTGGCTAAATCCAGTGATGTACCTAGGATTATCAGTAAAAATTCCAGGAATATTGCGCACCTGAAGTCCCAAGGGTATTGTTTTCGATTTTAAATACTCAGTTAGCATTAGGGTCATTAATTCCAAACTAACATATTTATTCTTCTGTTTTTCTAAATCCTCAAGTAAATTAGAGCTACCAGCTACTGTGGCCTCATCTTGGTCAGCGAAGAGTGAGGGACCTTCACAAATTTTATCAATGTACTCTTCTGAATACAGAGGTGGTGGATCAGACATAACAAGATGTGTGTGTCAAACAGAAGAGGGGGGGGCTGAAGGATAAAGGAAAGGGACCAAACACGTGTTTTGTCAATGAGCCCGTGGGAAGGTAGAGAGGGAAGTGAACCACTCCAAGGAATGGAAGGGCGAAAAGAGCCCTTGCAATCAAGCGATTGCGCTAGTTACATAGCTAAGGAACAACAAGGGCACCCAACGAGTCAGCACAGGACCTCGGGGAACATAGTCTATACTGGGCAACAGTGGTCCTGTACATAAAAAGTTACGGCTAAATGAATATAGACACAATGGAGCTATATTGATTAACGTGATTTGTCCAGCCGGACAGTGATCACTAAGAATTTTTACTATTTGAAAAGTTAGCAGAAAAAATGTCTTACATTCACAAAGAGTGAGACACAAGCCTGTGCCTACACGCTTACAGATTGGCAAAGTAGAGTGATAGAGAAAGGCAAGGAGAGCGATAGGTTAGGCAGAAAGTGAGGGATTTCTGAGAGATGGAAAATAACGGAAATTCAGTTACACCATTAATCACAATTTAAATATACATTTGCATATATGGCGTAAGAAGTCGACGACGTTTCGATTCCATAAACAAAATACAGGGAATCATCATCAGGACAAAAAGTTTTGTGCCTAAAGTTTGCAAAACACAATAGCCTAAAGAAGAAGGGAAAAATGGAATATATCAGTAAGGAAAGACATAACAGCCTTCATTGGTGACATCATGTGAAATGGGTGAGTAAAGTTCCTTAAGGGAACACCTAGTGATGGCACACATGATAGATCTATAAAAAGTACGGCGAATGTGGTCGACCGTGTGAGTGAGAGTATAGGTCAGAACAATGGGAGAGTTATAGAGCACGAGGAGTGCCGCTGGGGATCCGTCTGTGAGTGCAAACACACGTGGGCATGCTGGTGTGGGCAGTAGTGCCACTGTTAAAATAATCATGGGTACACGGAGCGTGCCTCGGCGCAGATGGTGATGCTGCACGATCGAGTGACTTAGATCATCAGACTCACCAGCAAGGTTGCTGGGGGCCAGGACTAACTTGTTGAGTAGTCCATCCGATTAATAATATCGTGGAGGCGCTTCAGAATGGCTCATCAGACTCACCAGCAAAGTTTTCGGGGGGGCCAGGACTAACTTGTTGAGTAGTCCATCCGATTAATAATATTGTGGAGGCGCTTCAGAATGGCCTGATGGAGGAGCCTGCAGGAGAGGAATGGAAGAATTGAGGGTTGCAAGAAGGTACTGTACGAAATTGCAACGACCCTCATAGAAACCAACTTACCGGAAGCCGGTGCAAGTGGACACTGGACTTGGGTTGGTCGCTTTAATGCAGCGGAGGGTGGGGGGCGGGGTAGCTCAGGCGTCAGGGTATAGGCGCAAGAGGACGAGCCTATGGGTATGAAAAATGCTGATTAGACGGAGGTTACGGTGAGCGGGTGGTCCGAGGGGAAAGGCGAGAAAGTACACTTACCCTCGCTTCACGGGAGCTAGAATCCTTTAAGGACAGAGGGTGGTAAAGCTATTTACCGCAGTCGGTGAAGATGAACACGCCGGCAATAAGGCGTGAGGACGCGAGCCTGTAAGACAGTTAAGCAAGGTTTCAGGCATCGATTACGGGGCCGGGTCATGGGCTTACACCTCGTTGGAAACCGCACTCACCTAGGGCTTCGTGATAATGGAGAGCCGCGATGTGGCAATCAGCAATGTTCCGGTGTGGGTGGATGCCGGAGAGTGAAAAGGAAAGTCCTAATGGCTGATTGGTCAAGGGCGGGCAATAAAAATGAACGACGGACTGGGAGCGGCGGCCATCTTAAGTGGTCTAAAGGATTTCAGTGAAGATAAAGGAAGGAGTGGGTGAAACTTACGTGGCGGCCATCTTAAAATAGTAATAAAAACATGCATTGGTGCAGGGTGTGCAGTAAAAGTGACATAAATCATTGACACATTTAAACAACTGTCTGAAATGTCATTGAATTAGTCCAGCAGTAATAGTACAACATGTTGGTGGAAAAAGATACAAAAGTATCTGGATTGTCTCTGCATTGGGGCCCATTTATAATAGGCTTGTCCAGTCCTCTTGGAGATTAAGGCCAGAGTTCCGACTATCAGTCCTTAGAATCCATTTAAGTTCTTCTCTGTTCAGCATCCTGGATAGATCGCCTCCTCTGGTTGGTATCGTGATTTGGCTGATTACAGTCCATTTCAGTTCATTCTCTGAGTGTCATTTGTCCAGAAAGTGTTCGACCAGGGGAGCGTTGGCAGTCTTACATCTGATTCTGCTTCGGTGCTGGGATATTCTGAGCTTTATCTTTTGTCTTGTTTGGCCGACATATATCATGTTGCAAGGTCATAGAATTGCATATATCAAATTGCAGCTATTGCAGTTAGTAAAGGTTTTCAGTACATTTTTGGCATCTTTAAAAACAAACTCCTTACTCTCAATGCAATAGTCACACACCACGCATGTACCACATTTAGAATGGCCTCTCAGTGGGGGAAGACGCCAGAGATCGTCCAGAGTGGTATTGGTCTTTGCTGAGGGCGGGAGTGCCGCTCGCACCAATTGGTCTTTCAAATTTTTGTTGCGTTTAAATGCAAACAATGGTAGTTCAAGGGACAGATTACCAGAGTTAATGATGTGCCAGTTTTTATTAATACTCTTTTTTATTTTGTTAGAAGCTGAAGAGAATGTGGTCACGCATACAAGTTTATTCGACTCCTTCTTGGGCTTGGGTTCAAGCAATGTCTCTCGGGGGCAATACCATGCTCTCTTCATAGCATTCCTTACCAATCGTTTAGGGTAACCCCTGAATTTTAGTTTGTCCGATAGGGTGTTGGCCTCCCTAAAGTAGTCCAGTTTCTGAGAGCAATTTCTACGCAGCCTTAAAAACTGTGAGTAGGGGAGACTGTCCCTCAGAGCTCGGGGGTGACAGCTATCGTAGCGCAAGAGCGTGTTTCTCTCAGTAGGCTTGCGGAACAAAGAGGTAAATAGTAAGCCATCCTTGTGTTGGATATCGAGATCCAGAAATGGAATGTGAACTTTACTATGATCTACAGTGAAAGTTAGTCCATTGCAATTACTATTGAGCCAATGCACAAACGTTGGTAACATTTTAACAGGACCTCCCCATATCATAAAAACGTCATCAATGTAACGTTTCCACATGAGGCTATTGTGTTTTGCAAACTTTAGGCACAAAACTTTTTGTTCTGATGATGATTCCCTGTATTTTGTTTATGGAATCGAAACGTCGTCGACTTCTTACGCCATATATGCAAATGTATATTTAAATTGTGATTAATGGTGTAACTGCATTTCTGTTATTTTCCATCTCTCAGAAATCGCTCACTTTCTGCCTAACCTATCTCTCTCCTTGCCTTTCTCTATCACTCTACTTTGCCAATCTGTAAGCGTGTAGGCACAGGCTTGTGTCTCACTCTTTGTGAATGTAAGACATTTTTTCTGCTAACTTTTCAAATAGTAAAAATTCTTAGTGATCACTGTCCAGCTGGACAAATGACGTTAACCAATATAGCTCCATTGTGTCTATATTCATTTAGCCGTAACTTTTTATGTACAGGACTACTTGTTTGGGAGATGCACATACAACGGTGATGTGCATAAGAGACTTGATAGGCAGCCTGCAGGGCTGGAGTGAATGATACTGGAGTGTTTTGTGCATCTTAAGCCACAAGTCCACGGTTAAAGGGCCAGATAATTCTTCTGCAATCAGACCTGCAGCATTAGAGGAGTTGTATACTTCTGTACGTGCTGTCATCTCTTGTGCACTCTCACTCACCTGAGCATTTTTAAAACTGGATTTGTAGTCTTCAGTATGCAATAGGTGTGTCCTGGCTTCTGGCATCAGAAAATGTATTCTGTTTATCTAGCCGACACTGCCTAATAAACAGACTATTCCATAAAGCCACTAAAACTCTCCTCTGTTCATTCCAGTTCGTGTGTTTTCATTGGACGTTTGGTGCGCATAGCAAATGTATGGAAAGCATCAATAAAAGATGCTGCGCCACCCAGCACAGCTGATAACAAGAGCAAGCCAAAATAATGAGCAGCATTTCTTTTTGGTTATGCTAACAATGGACTGCAGTTTTTTGGAAACATGTGTGTTCAGTTTTTCAGAAACAGACATAGCCGGTAAAACAGAGGGAGAAGTAGCCAAATGGTGAGTGCATAAGAAAGATGAATAGAGGCAGATGGGAAGAACCGAGGATCGTTTAAAAGGTGATGTTTGTAAGGTAGAGAAGGAAAGGCATTAAAGGAAAAGAGTGAAAGAAGAGCAACAGAGACAGAAAACGGAAGAACAAGAAAAAACAAAATGAAAAGGAAAGAGAGGGGCACAAACAACGCAATCAGAAAGCGAGATAAGCAAGTAAAAGCCGAGAAAGTACCTGAAAAGTTGAAGCCGGTCGAAAGCCTGCGCGAGTCACTGCAGTCATCAAGGCTCTATTTGGTGTGCGGTGATAGTGAAAGCAGCGCAAATTAATGCGAGACGCGGCAGGGGAGGGGTGGAGGAGCATTCAGAGAGCAAGCGAGAGGAAAGACAGATGGCTCGGGCGCTGAAAGCTGGCGGCTGCGCCTGCGTAGCTGCAAGCGCTAAGCCAGCAAAAGCGTGGGGTAGCACTTTTTAAAGCACACTACTAAATGTCTCGCAGAGCACTGCATTCGCTGGCTCAGACGAGACGTAAAAAACGGAGATGGCGCCCTCTCCGGAGGCCTCATTTATGAGGGCGTGCGTCACTTTTACGCTGCCGGTGCGTCACTTTTTGTGACGCATCGGCGGCGTAAAACATGCCTCCTGTTGTGCACTATTTACAAAGTGACGCATATAAGCAGATGCGTCACTTTGTAAACCCCTGCGCTACATTATACCTGCGTCAGGTATAATGTATGCAGAGGGGGCGTTCCCCAGCAAAAAGCCTCATAATAGTGACGCAGTGAAATCTATGAGATTTCACTGCGTCACTTTTAGGACGCTGTTGCGTCAAAATCTTGTGCCTGTCTCACAGCAGGCGTAAGACTGACGCAAGCCCTTTCACATGGGGCTTTCCCCATTTGAAAGGACGCATCACAAAGTTGCGTCACTTTTGTGACACACTCCAGCAATGCGTCACTTTTCCGCTTACAGATACGTCAGAAATATTGACGTATCTGTAATTCCTTGCGCAATGATGCGTCATATTGTAAATATGACGCATCATTGGGGTCGCAAGGAGGTCGCAATGAAAAGTGACGCATCGCTGTTTTCTAGCAGCGATGCGTCACTTTTCATAAATGAGGCCCCGGGTTTTCATTGTAGAACAACTTCGTTGGGATTCTTTAGACAAACGTTAAAAAAATTCTGGTGGGTTTTTCTTCATTTTTTTTATGGATGAGATCAATATTTTCCTTCCTTCGCTAATGTTTATTTATAAATTGCTAAAACGCAAGGGGAGTGAGTGTTCATATTTTGAGGGGAGGAGGAAGCTAGGAAGAACGTTCCTCTACTCACCAGAGTAGATTTGATGTTAAATGTATTGCCCCCCCTGCCCCCGGGCTCACTCACCGTCTCAAGCTGACAGCTGCCAGGGAGTTGGGCCCTGTTCTAGCACCGCTGGCTGTTCCTTCTGGGTGCCTGCCCTTGGATGTGCATGTACTGTTTCTCGGTGTGGGGGAGAGGGGGGTTAGAGGTGAACAGTGACTGCCGCTCTGGCCAGCTGTCTGTGGAATTTGGATTGTCCACATGCCTATGGCTGCACCTATGGGGTAGGCGTGGGCGGAAAATCCGTTCCGCTCGCGGATTTTGCGGATTTTCGGGAAATCCGCAATCCGCGAGATTTGCGAATTTCCCGCAAAATCCGCAAATCCGCGAGCAGCGGATTTTGCTCGCACTGCTCGCACTGTTCGCGTGAGTTCGCGACCCGCGAATAAGTGCAAAATTGCAGAAATACGATCTTGGCAAAACTGAAAGTAACTACTTACCAGGTTCAAAAGTTCAGGCACATCATTAGTAGCCATTTCCTGTAGTGCTTCCTGAGGGGCCCCTCCAGAGTTCAGTTGCCAGTTGAAACTATTATGTGACCCTGCTCTGAACCTCAGAATAGTTACACATATGCCACAAAGGTCCTGAATTACAGCTAAGGGAGACAAGCAGGAGCCAGGCTGGAAGTTAAAATCCATTAATCAGCCCCTAATTCATTATTGTCAGTTGGGGCAGGGCAGGTGTTGTAACTAATTTTGCAACAATGAAAGCACTTAGCAAGTGCAAAAGATCACTAATCAGGGCGCACTAAGGAAGCAGGTGCCAGCTAAAAAAATATTCTGTGACACATTAATCAGCCCCAAATTAATTCAGGTCACTTGAGGCAGGGAAGGTGTGCTTTGCTTTGCCGAAAATAATGTACACTGGACAACCAGAGGGTGTAGTGATGAAACAGAGGGTGGCATGGGTGGGCCAGAGGGTGGCATGAGTAGTCAGAGAGTGGCAGTGGTGACAGAGAGTGGCAGTGATGAAGAAGAGTGTCCCAAACAGGCTGGACACGTAGAAACAACAAGTTCGCAAAACTTGCGACCCGACAGGTAAGTTCGCAAATTGCGAAATTGTAAAAACCCTCGCGAACTGGCAGAAACACGGGCGAACACAAAAAAAAAAAAAATCCGCAAATTCGCGGGAATTCGCGGATTTTGCGGATTGCGAATCCGCAAATCCGCAAAATTCGCGGATTGCCAATCCGCAAAATCCGCTCATGCTTACTATGGGGTGTGGGGGAGGGGGTGGCACTGCTAGGGTCAGTGAATGCTCCTCTCTGTGTCATTGTGTGCTAGTGCTACAGTTTCCTTCAGTGAAAGGTAAGGCGGTGTGCTTAGGGTCTATTAACTTACCCTCTATAGTGAGTCCTGTGGGTGGGGGGGTAGGGGGGGTGTAGGCTCTCCTCTGTGTACAACGCTTTTTTCCGAGGCACATACTTTTTCGTGGTTATTCCACCAAGTAGTGTCCTGTACTGGAGAGTGAGTGGCTCTTCCTCCTGGTAGTCTTCTGTCATGAGGTCGTCAAACGGCGCTATTCACTGGGGCCAGTGGCAGTTCTGTAATGTGCTATTTGCTTGGGCCGGTGGGAGCACTTTGGAAGACGAGTAGTCCCCGCAAGCCTTATGTCCCTGTGGCTGCTTCTCCGGTTAGAGTGTATTATGATGGTGCCGGTGGATGCCCTGCGGGTAGAGTGTATTGTGATGGTACCGGTGGATGCTCTGCGGGTAGAGTGTATTGTGATGGTGCCAATGGATGCCCTGCGGGTAGAGTGTATTGTGATGGTGCCGGTGGATACCCTGGGGGTAAAGTGCATTGTGATGGTGCCGGTGGATGCCCTGCGGGTAGAGTGTATTGTGATGGTGCCGGTGGATGCCCTGCGGGTAGAGTGTATTGTGATGGAGCCGGTGGATACCTCGTGGGTAGAGTGTATTATGATGGAGCCGGTGGATACCCTGCGGGTAGAGTGTATTATGATGGAGCCGGTGGATACCCTGTTGGTAGAGTGTATTGTGAGGGTGCCGGTGGATACCCTGTGGGTAGAGTGTATCGTGATGGTGCAGGTGGATACCCTGTGGGTAGAGTGTATTATGATGGAGCCAGTGGATACCCTGTGGGTAGAGTGTATTGTGATGGTGCCGGTGGATACCCTGCGGGTAGAGTGTATTATGATGGAGCCGGTGGATACCCTGCGGGTAGAGTGTATTGTTATGGTGCCGGTGGATGCCCTGCGGGTAGAGTGTATTGTGATGGTGCCGGTGGATACCCTGCGGGTAGAGTGTATTATGATGGAGCCGGTGGATACCCTGCGGGTAGAGTGTATTATGATGGTGCCGATGGATGCTCTGCAGGTAGGGTTTATTGTGCTGGTGCCGGTGGATGCCCTGAGGGTAGAGTGTATTATGATGGTGCCAGTGGATGCTCTGCAGGTAGAGTTTATTGTGATGGTGCCGGTGGATGCCCTGCGGGTAGAGTGTATTATGATGGCGCCTGTGGATGCCCTGCAGGTAGAGTGTATTGTGATGGTGCCGGTGGATGCTCTGCGGGTAGAGTGTATTGTGATGGTGCCGGTGGATGCTCTGCGGGTAAAGGGTATTGTGATGGTGCCGGTGGATGCTCTACGGGTAGAGTGCATTGTGATGGTGCCGGTGGATGCCCTGCGGGTAGAGTGTATTGTGATGGTGCCGGTGGATGCCCTGCGGGTAGAGTGCATTGTGATGGTGCGGTGGATGCCCTGTGGGTAGAGTGCATTGTGATGGTGCCGGTGGATGCCCTGCGGGTAGAGTGCATTGTGATGGTGCCGGTGGATGCCCTGCGGGTAGAGTGTATTGTGATGGTGCCGGTGGATGCTCTGCAGGTAGAGGATATTGTGCTGTGGCTGCTGGCCCTGGCAGTGTGCGTTGTGCTGGGAGTGATGGCTGTGCCACTGGGGCCTTTAGCGGATCCGCCGAATATCCTGTATTGTGCAGGGGCCGGTGGATACTCCCTGGGTAGAGTGCAGGGCACAAGTCCTATAAAAAGAAGTGGGGGGGACTGACAATATGCAAATGACCTCATGACATCATGAAAAGCAGAGCTCGCACGTTTCCTATGTCCAGTCCAAGTTTTTTCCCTGTATTCTGGAACTTGTAGTCGTGCTTATCCCATTAGAAAATGCGCAAATAAAGACAACGTATACATTACAAAGTAGAAACCTGGACTGAGGGAACTACTCACGCAAGACTCTGGGAAAGCTGGGGGCTCTGCATTACTAGAGGAAGCTACCCTGCGGCCAGTCTAAATCAAATACCCACACTACATAGCAAAGAATCACTGTGAATGCGGCACAATTAACCCTCTCCTTCGCCGACTTGTGTTTTAAAGTCACAGGACGCAATAGCGGATATCTCCGTGCACTCACTCAATTAAACTTAATTTTATGTAGGTTAACGGCGAAGCTGTCCTTGTCACACTGTGCCTAGCAGTGCCTTACGTAATGAGAAGAATGTGTGATGTGCAAATCACTAAGGACGCGCTCATTCGACATGAAACCAGGGGGTTTCTTCACTCATTTAAATATCACTTTATCTTCTTCTTTCAATGAAGTCAATCAGATACATCTTGGAATCATCATGTATTTTTCTTTTTTTCTTTTTGTTTTAGTTCATTTTCAAATATTTTCATTATTTCATATTTGTAGATAAATCATTTCCAAGCATTACTTCAGGCCCAATGCATTTCGGGTTAAAAGAATAACCCTTTGTCAGGGGCCTATAACAAAGGAAACATACAGGACCTTAGCAGTCAGCAAAAACGAACCCTGAACAAATTATAATGACATGCTTTCAGAGGGTACTTAGATACTTCAGTATCTGAATTACATTCGAAAATATGTAGGTTAAATAGCAGTTTTAGCAATGTACATTCGTATTACACATGGAACAATGTCAACAGCGTTTAAAAACCATGAAAAAGATTACGTAAACTACGATAGCAATGGTCGTGTCTAAGACTGGCATGGTGCAACGAAAATATACGGTAAACGAGCAATTGTAGTCAAAGAATAACGCACTATGTGCTTAAAGGTTCAAGAATTGCAAAAACAAATACTACATACGTTCTCTACTTACTTGGAGGGTAACGCGCAAGGCTTGCGGCGTTGTAAACACTGAACGAGTCTGAATGCGAGTGAACCTATCAATGGGGATGTTATAGCTTAGTCCAGTGATCACGTGATGTTTGTTTCGTGGGAGATATAAACGATCGAACAAATGTCGATTGGAGATATAATCTGAAATGTACACACCCTTCAGGCTGTCATTTATGAGGAAATTGATAAAATGATAACTGGGCAAAAGAATTTGAACTGGCAAACTAACCGGTAAATGACGCGTGGGAGGGAACGGTGGCGAAACCTGAGAATTCGGGTTGCGCTTCGTGATAGGTCGATGATCTTGACCGCGTGATGTAGACGAAAGTAAACAAACAAATAAATGCCGGTGTAGGATGAATGAATGAACTCTCAATATAGCGCAAACACGATGTGACAATTTTGATGTCACACAAATGTGTGGCAGACATAGTAAGTTAAGATTAGCCAAGGTTTTGTGTATATTACGTGAAAGTGATGAAAGAAACTACAGTGCACGTAGCATCTATTGCTGCGAAATCGTACAAAGTCATGGATGGCAACTCATAAATGTAAGTAAGTAAGTAGAGAACGTATGTAGTATTTGTTTTTGCAATTCTTGAACCTTTAAGCACATAGTGCGTTATTCTTTGACTACAATTGCTCGTTTACCGTATATATTTTCGTTGCACCATGCCAGTCTTCAAATGAACTAAAACAAATAGAAAAAAGAAAAATACATGATGATTCCAAGATGTATCTGATTGACTTCATTGAAAGAAGAAGATAAAGTGATATTTAAATGAGTGAAGAAACCCCCTGGTTTCATGTCGAATGAGCGCGTCCTTAGTGATTTGCACATCACACATTCTTCTCATTACGTAAGGCACTGCTAGGCACAGTGTGACAAGGACAGCGCCGCCGTTAACCTACATAAAATTAAGTTTAATTGAGTGAGTGCACGGAGATATCCACCATTGCATACTATAATCTCGTGTCTACCCGATCTCCTGCTGCACCCACAAAGGAAAAAGGAAAATGCAATTTGATGACATAGCCCAAATAACTTCTAATCAAGCTGAACTTTTAGCTTTTTCACCAGAGGCAGCAGAAGAAATATATGGACTCATACAGGAGACCAGAGACTTCAGCCCGAATGTATCAACCACAGCACAATTAATCAGACAGTTTGAATTCCTAAGCAAAAAAGAAATAAACCAAAGACTACACGCGACTACTCTGATACATTATTATAAGAACAAAAGAATCCCTAGGGGATTGAGAATTGCCCTCAAACCAATGTTGTGCAAAAATAACAAACTTTTTTGTAGAAAAATGGTACCAAATCCTCAATAAATGTTCACTCGACTTAATCTTATTAATCATACAAGAACTTTCTAGAGTAATAAAGGAAATCGAAAGTGATCTGAATAACATGAAAAAAGAACTTGATAAACTACTAGATATTCAAACTATGCTAGAAGATGTCAACAAAAAACTGGACAAGTATGCTAAAGAAGTAAATGATCTAAAAGTCAGAAAGTATAAAAGAGATACGATTGATTATAAATACGATGAAGTGTACACCTGGGCAGAAATTTATAATCAAAAGAAGTGGCAACAACCAAAACCAAAACAAACCGGCAATTCATCACAAGAGAGTCTTGTTTCAGAATCTGAAATATCACAAACCAGACAACCGATTAACAAAACACAGCAACCAAGTACCTCAACAAAAAAGCAGCCTTTTTTAGACATCAGCCCAGCAGCCAACGCACCTCCTATCGTCACAACAGGAGAGGTAGAAGAATCTCCAGAAGAAATAGCAAAAAGGACAAGGAGCCAGAAAACAGCAAAAACGACCTAGTGATCAATATCTCATCTAAAAACATCACTCCAGCTCAACTGGCTGTACTTAACAAAGGTACATCTTTCGTTCCTACATACAAAAGTAACCTGGCTGAAACAGAAATCGCATTATTCAAATTCTTCAGAAATCTAAAACTTAAGTATTTCTTCAAGGATGCACCAACACCTTTGACTCCTAGCACTAAAACATTCAAACCTAAGAGCACATTTTGTGCACCATATACACACAAGACCATTGAAATATTTGAGAGATCAATAGTCTCTGATATACAAAAAATCAACTTCAACAAGAATACCAGAAGCAACTTGTCTAAGGCAGAACTAAGCACGATATCTATCCTAGCCAAAGATGCAGACCTCACTTTCCAGAGAGCTGATAAAGGAGGAACTCTTATAATTATGGACACTACCTTCTACCAGAATAGTGTTAACCAACATGTGAACGATGTCAACACATATATTCCTTTAGACAAAGACCCAACGGATGAGTACCAAAAAACACTCATACAAATCCTCGAACATGCTATGGAAATGAAAGGGATTGACGAAAAAACATTCAAATTTTTGGAAACTAAATATCCTCGCAGACCAAAATTATATATGTTACCAAAAATCCATAAGAACATTGAGAAACCACCGTTTAGACCCATTGTATCAGTCTGTGGGTCTATATCCGACAGTATTGGGAAATACATAGATTGCTTTCTACAACCAATGGTACAAAAATGTCAAACATATATAAAGGACACGACAGCCTTCATCAACATGCTCAGAACGGTACAGCTTCACGCAAATAACAAATACTGGCTATGCACCATTGGCGTTGTGTCACTATACACATCGATTCCGCATAATGAGGGACTAGAGGCATTTGAATGGAACTTACTTCGTGATGAAGAATGTGAGGCAAACAAAGTTTTTCTCATCGAACTGATGCACTTTGCACTATACCATAGTTACTTTGAATGGGATAACAAATACTAAAACCAATGCAATGGAACCTCAATGTGTTTTTGGGGGGGCCCCTCATATGCAAATTTGTTTATGTCGAAATTTGAACATGACAACATTCTTAAAAACACCAATTGGACAGACAACCTGTAGGTAATAAGAGGATGACAGTTTTAGGTGGTATTGGTGCTTAACACTGTATAGGCAAAATAATCTCAGATTCACTATTATAATTGTTGGGTGCCTAGGTATGGGTTGTCATCCTTACCCACCAGTAATCCGAGGATTCAAGTATATGTACAATCCTATCACACCAACTTAGATATTTTCACGAGAAACAATGTCACAAATTTCAGTTCACAAAATTAATACAAGTTGAATTATATATATGGTTCATTTAATCTTTAAGGCTTTCTCCAAGTCCAGCCAACACGTGTTTCGTCGAATGGGCAGGAACCCACGACTTCATCAGGGCTGGGAAAGAAAATATAATACAAACAATATTGGAGTTGCGAGATACATTGTCTCGTGTTCACAATTTGTACATTTTGTTACTTTTTGGATATTTACATGTCAAGCAAGTGAGAATTTTTATATTTTGGGACATATGTGGCATTTCCCGTACACGACAGATATATTCTATATCTCTTATCATTATGTGAGAAAAAACTTTCATGGAAAGAGAGGTGGGAGAGAGAGGATATCTCCCATAGAAAGGGTGAAAGTTGCCTCATTTGTAGAGACACAACGATGCCCCACAGTTCGTGAAGTAATTCACTTCATAAATTGTGCCCAAATATCGTTCCCTCACCGGCGGTGTGTTTTCTCAGTCGGGTATTACCGTTTTCGTGCCATATTACGTGATATATAGGTGCCCGTGCCGGATCTAGTTCTTCGCAATATCGGTGTGTATTTCTACAATTGTGAAGTGCCTAATCTAGTTATTAAGGCTGAGTAACAATACTCAGGCTTACCTGATATTCGTTAGTGGTATATTTTATGCCTGTAAATTATCAAAGGTTGTACGTATAATGAATTTCATATCAAGACTCAATTTCAACATTACAATGACAGAATAGTAGTGTCCTGAAGTAAATCAGTCCAGAGACGTACCTTCTGGCTGGTTATACTTCCGACCCAGCCTCACGTGGCATGGGTTAATTATCTCTTTTGACCCCGATTATTTATCCTTTGTATCAAGCTGTAGAGAGATATATATTGTATATTTTATATATTATCCAGGTGAGATACTATTACATTTACAGTACAGCTAGTGTATTTTCAAGTTCATATCATTGATAGTGTGATGAGCTTACCTTCTAATTAATGGTAAGTCCGTAATTATCAGACGTGATCGAGATATTTTTTGTAGTTCCGATCAGATCATTAAAGGGATCGATGTTCACCTTGTTTATTTTATCATCTTCACCCCAGCTATCGATCATTACAAGGGAAGAAAGTAACATAAACAGAAATTCGTTAGTGTACCGTAATTCCGTAGCTCCCTAACTAAAACATAATTATTTCTTCTATTCCGGTATCTTACCTTCTTATTTCAAAGTCTGAAGGCGATAGTGCGGCTCCGTATCGAGCAGGCTCTTCCCTATTTTGGGAGGCCCGCGTCTATTACCCGGAAGTATATATTCCTCGGGTTCGCCTTCCTGCGTCTAGGTACTAGACGGCTAGCGTATGACCTGTCGCGTCGTTTTTGTCCGCCATATTGGGACGGTATCTATTGCGTGTACACACCGTGATATTAGGAGTATTCAGAACTGGTGCCCGTGATTCAGTTATAAAATCAAGTGCGGGGCGAAGCTTCACGGTCTGCTTACAAATTGCGTTTTGTACCGTTATGGTGTGATCCTATGTATTTAAAACGTGCTCGTCATCTAGTGATATCCGATTACCAAACTTTGGGGCCAAGTACATGTAAAGAATATAGTAGACAGACATTTCTAGTGTGCCAAATTGACAGTTTTGTCATATTCGCCTATCATTTATCAGTATACAATTATGCAGAGTACTGTGAGGCAAGCATTGTACTATATAATATCTGAGTTGAATCATTATATCAGATAAAGAAACACATAAAAAACATTTCCTATTTTGTTCATTATTCTAAACATGTTTGAGGGTACATTTACATATATTGCAGTTTTTGATTCATTGTATTGCAGCTTCATAATTGGTACATGAGTTCATGTCTAGTTGAGCAGTGTAATATGAGGCTGTGTTTTAGTCACCTAGATAGTAATGCAGTTCCTGGTCTGAGTTCATCCCATATTCTACCGCTCGCATAGTTAGTATCCATGACGCCTCTCTGCGTCGCAAGCTCAATTCCCTGTTTCCCCCTCTGGGATCATTTTTTACCTGGTCAATTGCACAGAAACTCATTGTTTTGATCTTGCTTTGTTTGGGGCATTGGTTTATATGTGTGGCAGTATTATATCTTGCATCCTGAAGTCTGATTGCTCTTACATGTTCAAAAATTCTTTCTTTAGGAGCCCTTTTTGTACTACCTATGTAGAAACTGCCGCATTTGCAAGTGATCATGTAAACTACAAAGCAGCTGTTACAGTTAAGTAGTTGTTTAATTTTAAATTCTCTGCCCATGTAGTTACAAAATGTCTTGGTCTTATTCATGGCCATTGGGCATAATTTACATGTCCCACATTTGTGGAAGCCAATACTCTTTTGAGTTAACCAATCAGGAACTATCTTGGGTCGAGGTGGGTAGGTGGGACTCACCCAGGATTTAATATTCTTCCCCTTTCTATATGTGATGAGGGGATATTTCGTGATATGTTGGTTCAAGGATTTGCCATTATTTAAAATCCACCAATGTTTCCTCATGCTGGTTCTTAATATGACTGCTGCATCGTCATAGTTCGTGATTAGTCTAATTTTAGTGTTTTTGTTGTCCTCTTTATGTTTTTGGCGTAAGGTTACTTCTCTAGGTGTGCGATCAATTCTCTGCTCAGCCTTAGTAATAATATTTGCATTGTACCCTCTGGCTTTGAACCTTGTTCTCATGTTGACCTTACATTCTGAGAAATCTTCATCTTTGCTACAGTTCCTTCTTGCACGAGTTAATTCTCCAAAGGGAATGGATTGGATCTGATGTTTGGGATGTGAGCTACCAGCATGCAAAATAGCATTACATGATTTAGGTTTTCTGTATAGCTTACTTTGTATTTTGTTATCTTCGATAAATAGGGTTAGATCCAGGAATTCTATTTGGGTTTTACTTATGGAGTGAGTTAGATGTATACCCATCAGGTTTGAGTTCAGGTATTTACAAAATTCTTTAAGATTATTCATATCTCCAGCCCAAATTAAAAGACAGTCGTCAATGTAACGACCCCAGTGTATGATGAATTCACTCCACCGTGTGCCACCTGGGCCCCAGATCCACTCCTCCTCGAACCTGCCCATGAACAGGTTCGCATATGAAGGTGAGAACCTGGAGCCCATGGCTACACCTTGTTTTTGTCTGTACCAAGTAGACTCAAATAGGAAAACATTATTCTGTAATATGAGATCCATCATGTCGATCAGTATTTCAGTGTGAGCCCACTGAGATGCTGGTCTTTTATTGAGAAATGTTCTAGCTGCCAAGAGACCCAGATCTGTCCTAATGTTTGTGTATAGGGAGGTGACATCTAGACTGGCCATAATCATACCATCCTCCCATGGTACATCTGAGAGAATACTTAAAATATGCTTGGTATCCTTAATATATGCTGGTAGGTTTCGTACTAGTGGTTGTAGATAATTGTCTACATATTGGGACAATCTCTCAGTGGGGCCTCCAATACTAGAGATAATAGGTCTTCCAGGCGGAGATTGGGCGTTTTTATGTATCTTGGGAAGAGTATATATACACGGGAACCTTGGTTTATCTATTTTTAGATATGTAAATTCTTCCCTACTGATAAGACCATCACGCCACCATTTCTCTAAGTGGGTATTGATGGTAACTTTTAGTGATCCCAAGTTTCTCATAACAGATCCTGTCTGTCAGTTGTGTTTGTATTTCTGCATTATAAGTTTCAGTGTTCATTACAACTATGTTGCCACCCTTGTCCGCCTCCTTAATGGTAACATCTGGTAACTTACTCAAATCCAGTAATGCTTGACGTTCATGTTTACTGAGGTTGTCTGAAATTATCCTCCTGTGTTTTAAGTTGTGTTTTAAGTGGTTGTATAAATCATCAGTGACTAATTTGTGAAACATGTCCACACTGTTCCCACTTGGTAAAGTCGGGGTCCATCGTGATTTATTGTGTAGACCACTTGAGATGGTATTGTCTGGTTCTATATCATGGTCAAACAATAGTTTGTCTATAGACATATGATCTCTGTCATCATCCACAATAGATAAGAGTATCTCACAATCTCTAATGTCTTGTATTGTTGGTATTACACGAGTCACATTTTCAGTTTCTGTTTCTATCATCTGTTTAATCATGCAGCAAAATTAAATAAATAAATATTTTGAGTCTTCCCCACAGCTGATATTTTGTATATGTAAATAAGCATTTTTAAATACCCAATACATTACAGGTCTACAGTGTAAGTATTTCTATTGCTACTTTTCACAAGGCACATTTTTTTTGCCCCAATTAAAACGTGTATGCAGGTAAATTACAAGATATACTAATTTAAGCAGGAAGTTCTGTTTATTTGTTGTGGTGGATTTGAATAAAGGTGAGTATTTTAAAACATGGATAATTATTATTCAAAGAAGAAGAAAACGTTTTTCTGCCATCAGAAAATGAAAAATTTATTTAAAAAGGTTAAAAAGGTTGTTGCTACATGTAAGAGCAAATTAATGAATAAACAGGTGAGTAATGAAGTAACTAGTAAGCATAATAAAAATACAGATGCTAAAGATGCAGTTTTAAACGACACATATTCTGAAAGAATACCACCTCCCCCAAAAGAAATCATTTTTAATTAAAATTCGATTCCCAAATCAGCGAATGTAAATAATAAACATGTCAGAGAAGAATTTATTGATCAGTGTAAAAATGATGTTGTAAATACAGATCAGGACAGAAATTTAAGCAGACTCCCAGAACAGATTAATGTAACGCCAAGAGTACCAGTTCAGATTAATAGAGTCCCAGTCCAGACCCTTTCTCAAGGTGTCACAACAGGTAGGTATGATGAGATGCCTAGTACTTCTGAAATTAATATTCCTGATCATGTAAATTCTACAAATGGTTTAATTGAGCAGTTAACCTCAGACATGGAAGCAGTGACAGTTCCTGTGACAATTGGACCTGTTCCCCCAGTGCTTAGAAAAGATGAAACTAGTCCCACAGCTTTAATGGTCCCATTGAATTGTGAAATTCAAAAGTTTGCTGAAAAACCTTATTCTAATGTACCTGAAAATGAGCTAATAATGATTCAAACTCAGCAAGAGAGAGTGATGACTCTAGTTTCACCTAGTGAAAACTTGATTGACCTGACACAGCATGGTGAGTACAAATTACTGGATAATGCAATCAGTACAGACAGATTAAAAAGATTACAGGATGATGAGGACATTAAAGGCTTGAACAATACAGGTAGGTTTGCCTCTGCCCATATAAAAGATTTCATTTGGGCTTTGAGAAAAAGGGGTAGTCTGAAAAAATGGAAAACAAAACGGACAAAGAAAAAGGAGAAGGAAAAAGCGAATTTAGCTGTTGTAAGTGAGTGTAAAAATCCACAGATGCAGAATGAGATAAATCAGCAGCAACAACTGCTGAATAAACAGCTACAAATACAGCGACAGGTGGTGATTCAGCAGAATGAGATACCTCCGCCGCCATTTCCAAATTATGTTAATGAGCAGAAATACAATACAGATACAAGATTCAGTGGAAACAAGGAAAACAGACCTGATCCAGTTAAAATTGCAAACAAGCAGGGAAACTCATTTCCTAATGTTCCACAGTACAAGATGAAACCAGAAACAATTCCTGTTATTGAAAAATTCATTAAGCAGGGTGTCCTTAAAGAGATTGAGAACAGTCTTTGTAACTCACCAGATATGGGAATTAGAAAGCCAGATGAAAGGTACAAAATAGTACAGGACCTGAGAAAGATTAACAAGATAGTTATCCCTTGTTGTCCTATTGTGCCCAAACCAGTAGAGATCTTTTGTCAGATACCACATGATACTGAGTGGTATTGGGTCTCAATGCACCCAGAGAGTCAAATAGTTTTTGCTTTCAAGTTCCAAGAGAGAATTCCCAGTCAGGTAACTATTGAGAGAATTAAAATGATCCAGGCAATGGAATCCCCAAAGACACAAAAACAGGTAAGAATGTTCCTAGACATGGTTGGTTACTGTTGCCAATGGATTAATGGTTTCTCAGTAATTATGAGGCCATTACAAAGACTGACGAAAGCAGATGTAAGAGACCGAGTCCTGACAGAAATTGAGCTCGAAGCCATTGAGCTATTTAAAAAGAGTTTGAGTGAAGCTCCTGTTCAGGGCAAGCCAGACTTCAATAAAGAAATTGAGCTTCTGGACCAAATAGCAGAGATAAAATGTGCTGCAAATGGAGAAAAAAATGATCATGTCTCAAAAGGCAATGAGCACGCAGGTACCATTGTTAAGTTTTGTGCTCAGGAGTGGGTTGCAATCAATGGGGAAAAATTCAATGAACATGTTTCAAGCATCCTCATACTAATCTTTGCAATTCAGACATGGCAAGAATTAAAACAATTACAAGATGAGGCACATGATGAGGAGAAAAACACGGGGGCGTGGCTTGGGCGCCGATGGCGATGGTCGCCTGAGAGCTCGGCTCCGGGACTGTGCCCGGGATTATCCTGTAAATCGGAGGCCGTGGGGCACCCTAACCCCCGCAAACTGTTGATCGGATCGACTGGGACCTGCCGGGGCACCTGGTACAGCCCGAACATGAGGTGATCCGGCGGAAAATCGAAGTTGGTGGATCCGCGGAGTGCGACCCAACATGGCGCCCGGACCTCATTGTCCCCTTGGACGGGACCATTGAACTGGAGGAGCATCGCTAGCTACAGCGCACCCTCCACCTTTTTGTCTCTCTGCGATATGAGGGTCTGGGTACGGATCTGATTGGACTCTGGCAACGCGCCTGGAGGGTCGGATGCCCTCACTATAGGGGACCTCGGCACACGGACGCCTAGAGGCCCTGGCCGCGGCACCGACCCCCCTAGGCTGCATTTGGCTGCATCTCCCCGATCGACCCACTCCGATGGGAGGCACTGCCCCTTGGCGCCACAAAGTCTCCGGTGGTGTTGGTGACCCTCGCTCCGGGTCCTCATTAGCCAGGCGGGCCTACCCGACCTGGCGCCGATTGTCTCCGCCTCCTCCTCAGTGCCCTCCGACGACGTGGTGGTGGCGCGGGCCGAAGCTGTGGAGGCCCGACAGGCCCTGGAGATGGGGATCGCCGGCCCTCGACCCGAAGACCAATAGCCGGGAGAGACATAGCCGAAGCCCGCACTCGGTGGCGCCTCTGGCTGGGTCCACACAGTGTGATTCCTGCGACATGGGGAAACCAAGGGGAGCCAAGGGGACTACCCCAGCCGCATCAGACTCGGAGACAGCGGACAAAGAGGAACGTAGAGACCCGGAGAGTTCTGGTGGCGCACCATTGCAACAACAATTTGACCGTGTCCTAGAGGCGATTGCGACCACACGCTCGGCCCTCCAGCAGGACATTGCTCAGGTGGCGACGAGTCTGGGCCTCCTTAGAGCGGATCATGGCAAGCTTTCGGATAGGGTCAAGGAAGTGGAGGGCTCGGTGAAAACCTTGGAGCCGGCGCAGCGCACCCTGGCCGCGACAATGAAGGATGCCCTATCCCGGATTACAGCTCTGGAGCAGCGAGCGGAGGATGCAGAAGGCCGTAACAGGCGAAACAACATTCGAGTGGTGGGCCTGCCGGAGAAGATTGAGGAGGGCGACATGGTGGCCTACTTGGAAGCCTGGCTCCGAGACACGGTGGCCCCGGAGGGTCTGTCCTCCTTCTACACCCTGGAGCGAGCGCATAGAGTTCCAGCGAGACCTTTGCAGCAGGGCCGAGCCCCGCGACCGGTGGTGGCACGGTTATTGCACTTTCGGGACAGGGACCTCATCCTCAATGCCGCCAGACATAATGGCCCATTCAAGGTGGCGAACAGCCAGGTGAACATTTTCCCGGACTACACCTATGAGACCCAACGCAGGGGGTTCTCGTTCTTGGCGGTCAAACGCGAGCTCCGGAGCGAGGGCATCCAATACTCGCTCCTATTTCCTGCAAGGCTCCGCATCATTGTTGATGACAAGACTCAATTTTTTGATACCCCGGAGGATGTCTGTAACTGGCTTGAACTGTATAGAGCCGGGAAAGATGGCTTTGGCTCCTCATCTCAGCTAGCGGTGGAGCCGGGACAGAGACGGCGGTCCAAGAGGATTCGGAGTCGCCGTGGCCGATCGGGAGGACCCTCAACTGCGGGGACATCGACGGAGCGGAAGGGAGTGCTGGAGGCGTTATCTGCGTTGTCTGGCTCACGGGACGGCACCATTGAAGAGGAAGCGGATCCTGGCGACGAGGGGGAGCCAACGGACTTGGAGGAGTCGGTGACTGATAGCGTCCACACGCCGGTAATCACACCGAATTCGGTTGAGGACCTTCTTGATGGACAGGGTTGATGGGGTGAGCTGCATCCGTTTGGGTGGGGGCCCGAAGCGGGGGTGGCGGGGACCGACGATTGATCATGATTCCCGGGGAGGTGGGGGTGGGGTGCCTTGCTCATGCCCTGAGGGTTTCCTGTACTGTTTTGGGCTTGCTTTAGTCCTGGTAGCCAGAGCATCGAGGGCCCACTGCCAACGCCCAGCCCGCACCTGGCCCTTAAGGCCTTCCTACGGTGGCGACCGCAGGATTAGTCGGGGACAGGGGTTTTTTTGAGGGTATGGTTTGGATGGGAACTAGATGGTGCTGTTTGGGTCCTGTTCTGGGGAGGGTGGGTAGGAGTTTGGGTCGAATGGGGGTTGTTGAGTTTTGGTTGGGGAAAATGGCCGCCATCAGTGCTGGGTTGATTGTTGTTCTTTCTTTGTCGGGACCCAGATGGGGAGACTTTGCACGAACAATATGGGACAATGGCTGATGTTGCTAATGTGAAATGTGTTACTTGGAATGTGCGGGGGCTTCACACCATGTCTAGACGTCATAAAGTGCACGCTTATTTAGTGCGTAGAGGGGTACAAATGGCGCTGCTGCAGGAGACCCATCTGAACAAGGCGGAAGGGGCGGCGCTGCAGCGTAGGTGGAGAGGGCAGGTCTTTTGCACTTCATACTCCGCGTATGCCAGGGGGGTGCTGATTTGGATTAGGGCTGGGGTTCCCTTCCAGGTCACGAAGTCAGTGGTGGACCCGGAGGGGCGCTATGTGGCCATTTCGGGCACTCTGGGGGGGAGGGACCTGAACGTTTGCTGTGTTTACGCACCCAATGTGGACCAGATTGCCTTCTTTTCCAGGTTATCGGGCTCGTTGGCCCACTTCTTCTCCGGGCCCCTCCTGCTCGGTGGAGATTTCAATTCAGTAGTGGATGTGGAAGCTGACCGCTCGCATCCGCCCCTCCCTGACTCTCCGGTTCGCCGTGTGGCTAAAGGTCGTAGGGACTGGCAGACGCACTGGGGTCTAACGGATATTTGGAGGGCACAACACCCCGGCGCGAGAGACTATTCCTACTTCTCGGGACTGCACGAGTTACACGTTAGACTGGACGGATTTCTTGGCTCGACTGAACTGGTTTCAGCGGCGATCCGATCTGAATATTTAACCAGGACCATCTCAGATCATAACCCCCTCCTGATGGACCTTCGCTGGTTCCCTGGGGTGCCTGCGGTGCCCACCTGGAGGTTGCGTCCCGAGATCCTTGAGGACAGTGTCTTCAAAGCGGACCTAGGAGATAAGATCTCGGAATACTTCGCGTCCAACAGAGGCACTGCGAGCTCGAGGGCGCTGGAATGGGATGCTTTTAAGGTGGTAGTGAGGGGTTACTGCATCTCCAAGAAGGTAGGCATGAGGCGAGTTATCCTTGACGACTTGGATACTGCGGATCGGAAACTCCGTGAGTTGGAACTCCGCCGCCCCGGGCGCCCTGAACTCCAGGAGCGCACGGCAGAGGCGAAAGAAGCGGTGGCGGCGGAGGTCGAACGGCTGCGCTGTTTCGACTACAAGGCCTATACGGTTAGATCCCTTGCAGAGGGGGATAGGTCGAGCGCACTGCTGGCATGGCTAGCTAACCCTACGCGCCAGACCTCACTGACGACGTCCATGCGCATGGCAGACGGGACCGTAGTGCACACTCAACCTGAGATTCTGAGCTGTTACCTGCACTACTACGAACGCTTGTACCGCAGTCGTTCTGCCAGGGACCCTGACCTGCTTGATGATTATCTACGACCCCTGGAGCTCCCGACAGTGGAGCCGGACGTAGCGAAAGCCCTGGGGTCCGACGTTGAACTGGGGGAGATCCGCAGCGCCATTAAAAAGATGGCGAGGAACAAGACCCCGGGCCTAGACGGCCTTCCTGTTGAATTTTATGCAGCTTACGTTGATCTCCTAGCACCAAGGTTATTGATAGTGTACAGAGAGGCGAAGAGGCTTGGTCGGCTCCCCGGCTCGATGTGCGAGGCCTTAGTGGTTCCCCTTCTCAAGCCGGGAAGGGACTCATCCGACCCGGCGTCCTACCGTCCTTTATCAATGCTGACGGTCGACTATAAAATACTGAGCAGCATCTTGGCTTCGAGGTTGCTAGGTCACATGGGCGCCCTGGTACACGAAGACCAGGCTGGATTCATCCCCAAGCGAAACACGACCATGAACATCCGTAGGTTGTTCCGCTTGCTGGGAGAACCGCTCGTGGACGCCCCGTGCCCGGTGGTCCTATCGGTAGATTTGGAGAAGGCCTTTGACAGCCTCGAATGGGACTACCTGCGCACTGTGTTACTGCGGTTCGGCCTCGGCGAGGGTTTCATCAGATGGACAATGGTCCTATACGCCTCGGCATCGGCCAGGGTTCGGGCAGGCCCGCTGATTTCCTCACAATACCCGGTGGAGAGAGGCACGAGACAGGGTTGTTCGTTATCCCGCTTCTCTTTGCGTTGGCGGTGGAGCCACTGGCGTTGCTACTCCGGTCGGGAGCCCATTACAATGGCCTGTGGACACCTTCGAGCCCACACTACATTTCGCTGTACGCCGATGACCTGTTGCTCTTCCTTGAGGACCCGGTTGCTGCCCTGCAGGGGGCTGAGACGGCGCTCACGGCGTTTGGGGAGTTCTCGGGCCTTCGAGTAAACTGGGCTAAGACCTGTCTTTTCCCGGTTCGCAGAGGCACGCCCAGCCCTGTTATTGGTAGAGAGATTAGATGGGAACCTGACTGCTTTAAATACCTGGGGGTGTATGTCTACCATGAACCAGCTGACCTCCTGGATGGGAACATTGCTCGCAGCACCCGAGCGCTACGGGGTAGTATGGATTTCTGGGCCACGCTGCCGCTTTCGGTGGCAGGGCGGATCGCTTTGCTCAAAATGGTGGCGCTCCCCCGGTTGCTGTATTATTTCCGAGCATTACCGATCTGGGTCCCACATTTAGACTCTTACGGTCGATGGTGGTCGGATTCCTCTGGGGTTCGGGCCGCCGAAGAGTGGCCCTCAAGACCCTGATGAGGCCGAAAGACGAGGGGGGGCTTGCGGTGCCGGACTTCGAAAAGTACTACCTGGCGGCGCAACTGCAGACCCTCACCCAGGAGATCGCCAGGGAATTCCGGGGCCCAGAGAACAGGAGAGACACGGGGATGGCCAGACATGTTCTCTCCTTCATAGCGCTGCGACAGCGTTTGGCCTTACAGGACTTATCGCTGGAGGAGAAGACCATTCGCCTGTGTTGGAACCGAGTCCACGCCCGGGGCCAACTGCGAACACCGTATGCGCCCGAAATACCTTTGGGCATGCTGACGGCTTTGCCCCATGGCGGTGATTGGTCGCGGTTGGCGGACTGGGAGGACGCGGGCCTACAATTGGTAGGGGACCTCTACGAGGACGGGGCGCTTTTGCCCTTTCAGGAGCTCATTGACCGCTTCGAGGTTCCTCGCGGCGACTTTCTGTTGCACTCGGCCCTGGTCCGAGCGATCCAGGCGCACTGGAAGCACGGGCAAGAGGAACCCCCTACGTCTTCGGTGTGCCAATACGTCATGATGTCTGCTGGTACGGTGAAGGCGGTCACCTGCCTCTACGGTAGACTAATCAATGAGGGGCTGGCCCCCCTCACAACTTTGAGAAGCCGTTGGGAGGAGGACATAGGTAAGGAGATCCCGGAGACGACCTGGTCCCAACTTGTGCGGCGAGCCTGGAAGGGCACGCGCCACGCCCGCTTTCAATTGGTCCACTACTACGTACTCCATAGGGCATATTTGACCCCGGCGAAAATCCAACAGTATTTTGCTACGGGCTCTGCGGACTGCCCCAGATGCCAGGCGCCGGAGGCAGACCTCCTCCACATGTTGTGGTCCTGCCCAGGATTGTCCTCCTACTGGACGGAAGTGGGGAAGACCCTGGAGGAGGTAACAGGGAGATCCTTATCGGTTGATGCGGCAGTGGGACTCTTGCACTGGTTTCCACATACCCCCAAAAATAAAATTACTAGTAAATTCGTGGATTTGGGGCTTCTCCTTGCTAAACGAGAGGTGACCAGGAACTGGAAGGCACGGGCTGGTCCGACGGGGGGCCGATGGTATAGCGAACTCTTGAAATGGGCAGCAGGAGAGAGCACGCTGAGGTACCAGTTAGCTAGGAGACAGCATAACGAGAAGGCGCAGGAGGCAGCGCTGGAATGGGAGACATTAGTACAGGCTCTAAGGGATTATTGCGCCCCCAGCGACTCCGAAAATGAAGAAGCAGCTCGCCCCGAGTCCCGATAGGCGATTACACCTTACAGATCTGTTACTCTCCTAATGGGTCCTCTCACAGATCCTATTGCGGTTGTTGCCGTGCACTGATGGCGGGTTGGGGCGGGGGTTAACTCGGTTCATAGTGTTTTGGGGGAGGGGTTTTCTTTTGGTTTTGTAGGCTTGTTTAGAAAAGCAGATGACGGACAGTGGATCATCCGGACCAGCTTCGACTTCCTGTTGAGCCCCCATTGGATTTCGCCGCCCGACCATTGGGTTGTGGGCTGAATGGCTGTGTAAGGGTACATATAACTGGGGGACGGAGGGTGGCATCTCATTGATTTTGTTTGATCTATAATGCTGGTCGAATATGTAACAATTTGCTAATTCCTGCAATAAAAATATATTTAAAAAAAAATTAAAAAAAAAAAAAAAAAAAAAATGAGGAGAAAAACACATGGCTCAAAGAAGGTTTCAGACAGCAAGAGGAAGATCAAATTTGGTTTTACAAAGATGACAGACCTGTTATGCCCAATTGCATAATTGCTGACATGGCACGGATGTACCATGGTCCAATTGAGAGTTTGGGAACCATAGGCCGGGAGGGTGGTTCATTTACAAAAATTCAAACAGATCTTTTTGAAATGCCCCAACATAACAAACTGAGATATGTCCTAGTCATCATTTGTTTATTTTCAAAATGGGTAGAAGCTTTTCCAACAAGAAAAAATTATTCAGTTTCTGTATTCCATCAGTTGGGAACAGATGTGGAAAAGGAGCAGGCTCATGATCTATTGCCAAGAGACTTGGTCAGAAGAAAGGTTCATCGGAGCAGAAACTGTCTAGTACCCAGGTGGCAGAAAGCAAGTCAGGTGTTACTAGTCACAACAGATACTGGGTGAATGCATATCAGTAATACCCTTTGTGTACCTGCACCTGATAACACTGATGAAGTTAGTGAAGACACTACAACTGATTCAGACTCTGAAGAAGAAAGTTCTAAAGAAAATCCAGATCTTGAAGATCGACAAGGTGGTCGACATCTGGATGATGATGTCAATGTGAATGAAACATTGAAAGAAAAAGATCTAGAGATTGTGATTCTAGATTCAGAAAATGATGAGAATCTGCCAGAAAAAGAATCTCAAGCAGAGAGAGAAGATTCTGAAGTAGGAGAAGATTCAGAAGCAGAAAATTCTGAGCAAGACGAAAATCTAATCCAGGAGATTGAAAGGCAAAGGAGTAGCTCTGTATGCAGGAACAAGAATTCTGAAACTGGGAAGCTGAAGGTGATCCCTGAAGAAGAGGAAGAATTACCAAGTACCAGCTGTAAGGATGACGTTCCTAACGGAGTGAAGCTGCCGAGTAAAGAAGTTCCTTGGTACAGATTTAAAGTCTCAGAAAATGATACAGATGGGAGTGATGAAGCGTCTCAGATAAGACAATTCAGAAAAAGGGCTTGGAAAGCTGAATATAAAGAAAACAAGCCTAAGAAGAAACTCTTGAGAAAAGGTGATGTCTGGCCTGAAGATTTAAAATTCAAATATGAAGTGTCTAATCAGAAGAGTGATTCAGACAAAAAAGAGCAAACTGAAGAGAAAATTGAAATGATTACCAAGAAAAGCAAAAGAACATTGAGACCAAATGTAAAATACAAGTCTTTAGAATGGGCCTACATAACTATCCCTCCAATAGTTGAGGAGCGCAGTAGCAGTCAGGTGGTCTTGAAAGAAAATGGTGACAATGACTAGGTTTAGTTTTCTTTAAGTTGAGGTTTATTTTTGGCATAAGGCTGAAGAAATTGTGTTAGGGTGACACAAGGTCGAAGAAATTGTGTTAGCTGGAAACACTTTTATGTAAGATGCAAGGTCGAAGAAAACATGTTTTAGAATTTGAAAAAAAAAGAGGGGGTATATACTATGTACAAATTTTTCAAACATTTTCAAAAATTTACTTTTTGTTTTTTTGTTTTGTTTTATACTACTCAGATTGATATTTGTTTTGTTGGTGCAATTCAAAATGTTGTTATGCAATTTAAAACTTAGTTACCTATAAATTCATTGGGGGTTGGGGATTCAAAGGTGGTAAGGATCCAACTTAGCTGAATAAAGAAAGGGTAAAGGATATAGAATTAGTAGACTGAGAGACTCAATACTCATTATGAGAGTTGCAGAAATATAGATGAAATTAGAGTTTAAATACTAATCCTGAGTAAGCCGGCCAGCATTACACTCTCACTGGCCGTTGGAATCCTCCAGCCACTCAAAACTACTCCAATTGGGGATCTTCAACGCCCGTACTGTTTTTCCAGAGCTCAGGGTCCTTTCATCCTCCATCACCCCTGAACACACTGCCTCCTTCCCACCCTCTATAACCAGGCTTGCTCAGGCCCCTGTCAACATGGAACTAGCAGTTGCATACCTCAACACCCGGTCTCTTGTCAGTCACCAACACGACATATACCACCTTCTGGACTCAGACCGCCCCGACATCTTGTTCCTAACTGAGACTTGGCTGAACGAGGACTCCTCCCCCGACATCTTGGCAGCTATTCCTCCGGGGTATTACATTCTCCAAGCCAACCGACCAGCTGGCAAATCTGGTGGCGGCGTAGCCGCTATTATCAAACTCTCTTTCAGATTCTCTTCCCTCTCTCTACTCACCATCCCCCAGGCTGACTGCCTGGCTATCAGACTCGAATCCTCGGTGTCCCCTCTTACCTGTGTCCTGGTATACCGCCCCCCTCAACCCATGCCCAACTTCCCTTGCCTCTTTTGCGATCTACTATCCCAGCTTACACTCAACAACTCCAAACTCCTGGTCTTAGGAGATTTTAACTACTGGCCATCGGACCCACACGAAAGCTCCCACTCTTTGGCTTTCACTGATCTATTGAGCGGCCTCAATGGCCGTCAATATGTCCACACTGCTACTCATTCCAAAGGCCACACCCTAGATCAGGTCTGGACCTACAACCTTGAAATCAAATCACTCACGATCCATCCTTGCCATTGGTCGGACCATTTCTTAATCTCTTTCCTTCTTCTGGTCCCCCCACCGCCCCCCCGTAGTCGAGGCCCTAGCCTCCTGGCCCGCAACTGGAATAAAGCAGACCTCGACCTCTTTCTCTCCTCTCTAACATCTTCGGCCCCGCCCGGTGTAGGTCCCCCAGACTTTCAGGAAGCCGCACTCATCGACTGGCTGGAATCTGCTAGCGACAAAGTCGCCCCCCTTAAATCTATTCGAACCAAGCGCCCTCACGACGCACATCGCTGGTTTTCCGACAGTCTCAAATCTCTAAAACTTGGACTTCGCCAAGCCGAGCGTCGCTGGCGCCGAAATTACGACCCTCTAGAAAAAGCCCACTTCCTAAAATTATCTGGAGAATACAAACTCGCAATCTCAGCTGCTAAATCTGCCTACTTCTCCACAAAAATTCTCAACTCCGCGCAAAAATCTAAAGATATTTTTGCTATTGTGGAGGAACTTTCACACCCGGATAGGGTGACCATCAAACCCCTCCCCTCTCAGGCACTCTGTGATTCCCTCAACCATTTCTTCATAGACAAAATCAGCAAAATCAAAAACAGTATCTCCTCCGGAGCCCCAGCAATGTCCCTCCCAGAGGCCGCTCCTTTTCTCAATTCTCGCTCCCTGACCCAGCTCCCCCCTATTCCCGAAGTAGACTTCTTCCCCCTACTCCACAAAGTCTCATCCGGTTCCCGCACAGACTGCTGCCCTCCGGCCATTCTCCGGACCGCTTTTTCGACCTGCCCCGGCCCTCCATTGGCCCTCTTGAACAACTCTCTCCTGCTCGGCGTGGTCCCCAGCCAGTTCAAGAACGCCGAAGTGGTCCCCATATTAAAGAAACCCAACGCCGATCCCTCGGTCTTGGGCAACTTCCGCCCCATTTCCCTTCTGCCTTACCTGAGCAAGGTACTTGAAACGCATGTGACCAGCGTCCTCAGCTCCTTCATCGAGGACTCCAATTTTCTAGACTCCCAGCAAGCTGGGTTTAGACCTGCCCACTCGACAGAGGCGGTTATCCTCTCTGTTATGGAGGAACTTCGCAGAGGCGCTGACTCCAACATCAGCCAAGCCCTGGTGCTCTTAGATCTGTCAGCGGCCTTTGACACGGTCGATCACACCATCTTAGTCGACCGTGTCAAAGAGGCAGGCATCAGCGGGATGGCCCTTAACTGGGTTTGTTCCTTCCTTGCGGACCGCCATCAATCGGTCCGTCTTTCCCAGTTCACAGCAAACCGGACGAGAGTCACCTGCGGTGTGCCGCAGGGTTCATCCCTGTCACCCCTTCTTTTTAACCTTTACCTCACCCCCTTGATCCGCTCCCTCCGCGGTAGGAATGTCACTGCATTTAATTATGCAGATGACATACAGCTCGTTTTCAATCTCGACTCCTCGGACGAAGCGGCTCAAGATTTCCAATCCACCCTCTGCCATATCAGTAACTGAATGAGCACTCACCATCTCAAACTCAATCCCGACAAGACGGAGCTCATTCTTGTCGGAGGCTCATCCAACCCCTGGAACTCCACCTTCTGGCCCCTTTCCCTCGGCCCCCCCCCCCCAACCTGCGGACAAAGTGAAAAGCCTCGGGATTTACATCTCCCAAGACCTCTCTATGAAGCACCAGGTCAGTGCCACTGTGTCCTCTTGTTTTTTTCAGCTCCGGAAGATCCGGAAAATCGCCCACTTCCTGACCACTGAAGCCCTCACCTTGGCACTGCTGGCGTTAGTCATCTCTCGGATCGACTACGCCAATGCCCTGTATGTTGGCATCCCACAATACCTTATCAGCAGATTGCAGCTGATTCAGAATCAGGCAGCTCGCCTTATCTACCACCAAGCAAAACATCAACACGTCAGTCCCCTTCTCAAGGCCCTCCACTGGCTCCCTGTTTCGGAGCGCTGCAAGTTCAAACTTGGCTGCCTGACTCATAAATCTCTAGCCGGCACCGGTCCCTCCTTTATTTCTTCCCTCCTGCACCCTTATACCCCCTCCAGGAACCTCCGTTCCTCTCATCTTGCGCTCCTTCAAACTCCCCGCTTCAAGCGCAAAAAACACGGAGGTCTCAGATTCTCCTTTCTGGCACCCTCATTCTGGAACTCACTGCCACTGGAACTGAGACTCTCCTCCTCTCACCTTCATTTCAGATCTCTCCTAAAAACCCACCTCTTCCATGGCACTTATTCATAATTTCCTCTCCCCCCGCTCCCTGCCTCTTGTTGAATAAAGTGAATAGCGCCAAGAAACCGTCCGGTGAATGCCGCGCTTTATAAGTAATTTTTACATTACATTTTACATTACATTACATTACATTACATTACATTACATTACAAGCCTGAAACATGTTCAATAGATAACATTTTCTAAATTTTTGGGTGTTGTTTGGTGATTTTAAAATCACCAGATGAGGGAGTTGATGAAGCGAGCTTCAGAAAATATTTTATTCTGACTCGTGGATTTAATCTCCCATAACATGAACTAATTTATTAATGAGCTGTTGCATGATTTGTTTAATTAATTCAACCTAGATTAAGTTTGCACCACACATGAACACGCGGGAATTAATAACATGTGCTCTTGTTGCATTTGCAAGTCTGTTTTGTAACATGTGATTAATATTGTTTTGTTTGTCATGTCTGTCCTATTGTCTTTGTCACTATTAATATGCGCAGATTATTCATGGCATGTGCTTTTTTATGTGCTTACATGTTTGTCCTATGTTGTGTTTGTCTGTCTGTGTATCATTTAATCATCTTTTTACTCTTTCAGAAACATAAAGCTGGATTACATGAAGAATGGTAGATTTTAAATGTGCTGCTTTATTTGTGTGCTTCTGCTAGGTGACTTATACTAATGGGTTAACATTAGCTATGTAGGTTAAAAACAGAATGATTTTCATTTCTTGAATTAATTATTGTTTTGTGTTTGTTTAAATAATAGTTTTCTGGAAAGTGACGTGAGCTAAAAGTGGCGCAGTGACGGAAGTAAAAGTGGCGCAGAAAAATTGACGCCTTCTAAAAGAGGCCTGCTGTTGTTGAAAGCCACATGAGAAAAACTTAAAAGCTTTGAAAAAGAACTGCTGAAGACGACTCTGGAGAGGTTTGTTTGTGCCACGGAAAGCTCAGAACGGACAGGCTCAAGGTTGAAAGGAAGAGACGTGACAGATTTTGTATTGCTTGAACATCTTTGCTACAAAATGTAGCAGACTAAGGAACTTTCGCCAGGGTTCTGTGCATGAACAATGGCTCTGTGTAAAAGCCTGGTCTCGTGGTGGAAGATGTCACAGTTTACTGTGGCGTGAGGTGATTCAGCCAATGGGGAGCCATAATTCAGCTGATGGAATGTGAAAAATAGTTAGCTCAGCTTAATTTAGGCTATAAGAATAGGCTCTTGCAGCAGATTTTTGGGCTTACGCTTCTTGATTCCAGAGGGACGTGTTCTGCTGTCCGATGAATACACGTTAGGAAAGGTAACTTTTAAAAGACTTTGTTTCCAGGCGATGAGGGTAGAGACAGAGAGTTAGTTAGGATTTGGAAATGCTCTTTTTCACTTATATCTGCTAATGAATAATATTTTCTTGAATTAAGCTCTCTTTATAAATGCTGAATAAAACTTTCTTATGACTTTTTTTAATGCTTGCTTAATAAAGTTCCAAATCTAAGTTTTCCTGAATATGTTTGAATAAACTTTTAAAATGACAAGCTGGTCTTGTTTATTGTGAATGTCTAAAAACAAACATATTAGATCCATTCGCCTCATGATTCAGCTGCTCTGTTATTTCTATGGGCCTGGTATTGATTGGTAAGTTTGGTGGTAGATAGTGACATCATTTATGCAGAATTTTAGTAAGAGCGCTGGATCAGTAGTTTGCATACAATCAAAATGTTTCTTCAATTTTAATTTTCTCGTGAATTTGAATAGATCAACCATAGATTTGTGTATATCCCCCTGTTCTTTAGGGCAAAAACCCATACCCCGTTCTAGTACAGAAATCATATCTGGTGATAGTGTTTTGTCACTGAGATTTACCACTTGCACACCGCAACGGGGTATGGGTTTTTGCCCTAAAGAACAGGGGGATATACACAAATCTATGGTTGATCTATTCAAATTCACAAGAAAATTCAAATTGAAGAAACATTTTGATTGTATGCAAACAGAGATCATATGTCTATAGACGAACTATTGTTTGACCATGATATAGAACCAGACAATACCATCTCAAGTGGTCTACACAATAAATCACGATGGACCCCGACTTTACCAAGTGGGAACAGTGTGGACATGTTTCACAAATTAGTCACTGAGGATTTATACAACCACTTAAAACACAACTTAAAACACAGGAGGATAATTTCAGACAACCTCAGTAAACATGAACGTCAAGCATTACTGGATTTGAGTAAGTTACCAGATGTTACCATTAAGGAGGCGGACAAGGGTGGCAACATAGTTGTAATGAACACTGAAACTTATAATGCAGAAATACAAACACAACTGACAGACAGGATCTGTTATGAGAAACTTACAGATAATCCAATAGGATCACTAAAAGTTACCATCAATACCCACTTAGAGAAATGGTGGCATGATGGTCTTATCAGTCGGGAAGAATTTACATATCTAAAAATAGATAAACCAAGGTTCCCGTGTATATATACTCTTCCCAAGATACATAAAAATGCCCAATCTCCGCCTGGAAGACCTATTATCTCTAGTATTGGAGGCCCCACTGAGAGATTGTCCCAATATGTAGACAATTATCAACAACCACTAGTACGAAACCTACCAGCATATATTAAGGATACCAAGCATATTTTAAGTATTCTCTCAGATGTACCATGGGAGGATGGTATGATTATGGCCAGTCTAGCTGTCACCTCCCTATACACAAACATTAGGACAGATCTGGGTCTCTTGGCAGCTAGAAAATTTCTCAATAAAAGACCAGCATCTCAGTGGGCTCACACTGAAATGCTGATCGACATGATGGATCTCATATTACAGAATAATGTTTTCCTATTTGAGTCTACTTGGTACAGACAAAAACAAGGTGTAGCCATGGGCTCCAGGTTCTCACCTTCATATGCGAACCTGTTCATGGGCAGGTTCGAGGAGGAGTGGATCTGGGGCCCAGGTGGCACACGGTGGAGTGAATTCATCATATACTGGGGTCGTTACATTGACGACTGTCTTTTAATTTGGGCTGGAGATATGAATAATCTTAAAGAATTTTGTAAATACCTGAACTCAAACCTGATGGGTATACATCTAACTCACTCCATAAGTAAAACCCAAATAGAATTCCTGGATCTAACCCTATTTATCGAAGATAACAAAATACAAAGTAAGCTATACAGAAAACCTACATCATGTAATGCTATTTTGCATGCTGGTAGCTCACATCCCAAACATCAGATCCAATCCATTCCCTTTGGAGAATTAACTCGTGCAAGAAGGAACTGTAGCAAAGATGATGATTTCTCAGAATGTAAGGTCAACATGAGAACAAGGTTCAAAGCCAGAGGGTACAATGCAAATATTATTACTAAGGCTGAGCAGAGAATTGATAGCACACCTAGAGAAGTAACTTTACGCCAAAAACATAAAGAGGACAACAAAAACACTAAAATTAGACTAATCACGAATTATGAAGATGCAGCAGTCATATTAAGAAACAGCATGAGGAAACATTGGTGGATTTTAAATAATGACAAATCCTTGAACCAACATATCACGAAATATCCCCTCATCACATATAGAAAGGGGAAGAATATTAAATCCTGGGTGAGTCCCACCTACCCACCACGACCCAAGATAGTTCCTGATTGGTTAACTCAAAAGAGTATTGGCTTCCACAAATGTGGGGCATGTAAATTATGCCCAATGGCCATGAATAAGACCAAGACATTTTGTAACTACTTGGGCAGAGAATTTAAGATTAAACAACTACTTAACTGTAACAGCTGCTTTGTAGTTTACATGATCACTTGCAAAAGTGGCAGTTCCTACATAGGTATCTCACCTGGATAATATATAAAATATACAATATATATCTCTCTACAGCTCGATACAAAGGATAAATAATCAGGGTCAAAAGAGATAATTAACCCATGCCACGTGAGGCTGGGTCGGAAGTATAACCAGCCAGAAGGTACGTCTTTGGACTGATTTACTTCAGGACACTACTACTTACGAACTGTGGGGCATCGTTGTGTCTCTACAAATGAGGCAACTTTCACCCTTTCTATGGGAGATATCCTCTCTCTCCCACCTCTCTTCCCATGAAAGTTTTTCTCACATAATGATAAGAGATATAGAATATATCTGTCGTGTACGGGAAATGCCACATATGTCCCGAAATATAAAAATTCTCACTTGCTTGACAGGTAAATATCCAAAAAGTAACAACATGTACAAATTGTGAACACGAGACAATGTATCTCACAACTCCAATATTGTTTGTATTATATTTTCTTTCCCAGCCCTGATGAAGTCGTGGGTTCCTGCCCATTCGACGAAACACGTGTTGGCTGGACTTGGAGAAAGCCTTAAAGATTAAATGAACCATATATATAATTCAACTTGTATTAATTTTGTGAACTGAAATCTGTGACATTGTTTCTCGTGAAAATATCTAAGTTGGTGTGATAGGATTGTACATATGGACAGACAACCTAGTGATCTTCAAAAGATATATTGATGATCTATTTCTCATCTGGAGAGGTGAATAAGAACAGCTTCTCACCAACATCATGGCACTCAATCATTTGAATCCAAGAATTAAGTTCACTCATACCATTGATGAAGAAACCATTTCATTTCTTGACGTACAAATCAGTATCTGTAATCAACAACTACAAACCCAGGTCTACAAGAAAACCACAGATCGCAATTCGAGCTTGTTGTTCTAAAGCTTTCATCCTGAAACTTTAAAAAACACATCTGCCAACATCCCAATTCATTCGATTGAAAAGAATAACTTCTGAAGCGCATCTATTGGAAAAATCCTACAAAGAGCAAGAAGATCAATATTTAGCTCGTGGATATCCTAAGGAGATTCTAGTCAAATCACTGAAAAAAGTGGAAAAATATCCAAGAGAGAGGCTACTAACACCAGCAGTACAAATTAAAGATCAAAAACACTATGTTTATTAAAATACTCAACATCTGCTAACAAAATCAAGAAAATCATTAACCAGCATTGGATGCTCATTAAAGATGAACCAGATCTGCATAATCTGTACAGTGAGCAACTCACCTTCGCTTTTAAAAGATCAAGGACTATGAAGGAAGTGTTAACCACTAGAAAAGTTGAAAAGGTCCAATACAAAGGAATGTCTAAATGTTTGAACTGCATACATTGCAATAATGTAATCATTGAAAACAAATTCATGCATCCCACAAAAGGCCATCAGATCAACTTACAACATAATGGCACCTGTGATTCCAAAAATGCAATTTATGCTATCAAATGCCCGTGCGGCAAAATATATGTTGGCCAAACAGAAAGGAAGATAAAAGTAAGAATATCAGAGCATAAAAGCAACATACGCACGAAGAACACTAAATCCGTTGTGGCAACTCATTGGCTTGATAACAATCACCAAATAGCGCAATTTAAGTTTACCATACTGGAGATATTACGACAGCGCTGTGACATGGACCCTGTGAAACAACGTTTACAAGCAGAATTTTTCAGATCAAAAAACTCAATGCCCTACAACCGACAGGGTTAAATGACAGAATCGAATTTGCATGTTTTCTATGAGAAATAGGCACAACAATGAACTTTGAGGTCCTCTCCATCCTCCAGACTACTGATTTGATTTTGTATCACTATGTATTTACTGCTGGTTTCAATTTGTCGCGATTGCAAGCGGCGCTACTATAGTCGCGCACCACTAACCTGATAATTCTGGTCAGCAGGAACGATGTGATGAAAGTCCTCCCGACTTGTCTAGACACCACACCCAGTGGCGTCTTTGAGAGCACCTTCTGAATGGGTATTGCGAGAAGCCGGAAGGAGAAGGCGTAGGGGATAAACGGAGTGAAGGATGGGGTCCTCTGGGAGGAATCCACAGTGGAGGGACGTACTGTAGCGTGGAGAGATAAATGACAGGTATAAGTACCTGTTCCCCAAAAGTACACTTCCTTCCCCTGGCCCCGAGCTATAGCACTTACCAATGAACGACTCAATCGCCCTTTTAAGGCAAACAGTTAGTTCCTCTCTCCACAATGACAGGCAAGACGAGGAGAAAGTTATTCGTCACTTTCTCTTCGTGTCAGAGGTCCTACATCAATGCTTTACCCCTTGTAATGCGGAAAAGTATTATCCTCCGGTTATATGGTTTTCTCAATACTGCTTGAGAAACAAAAGAATGTGTCGTAGCGCACTCGACCAAGATAATTACTGAGGCTCTTGGTACTAAAGGCTGTACACCAGGATACTTGCGGGAAACTATGGTAAACAATATTCAATGAGAGCGAAGAACGATCCCGTTCTTCGATAAGGATGCTTGCGGTTGGTCGGAAGTTGCTTCACTCCTCTGACCACGCTGGCTCTTGATCGGAAAAAGGCTTGAAAAAGGGCTGACCACGCTGGCTCTTGATCGGCGGTGATTTCCTTTCTCTGAACACGCAGGCTCTTGATCGGCGGTGATTTCCTTTTCACCTACTCCGGCGGGGAACACCATCCACCTCAACCAAAACCACGAGAACAATTGTCAAGCGCCGATCTGTTTCCAAGGCGGGGCTATATAGGTACAGCCTTCTTTCCTGCTCTCCAGAGCCGCTTGGCCTTCTGGGACATGTAGTGCGAAGGGAGCAATCGCGCTTTTTGTCCTTTCCTTCTTTCCTTCGCTGTGGCTGTGAGAGCGATCACGACAGAACCCCCCCTCGAGGACTGCCGTCCCGGCGGTCGACCCGGTTTACCAGGGAAACGTTCGTGAAACTCAGCAACCAAGTCCGGGCAATGCAAATGGTCCGCCGGTTCCCAGGTTCTGTCCTCAGGCCCATATCCCTTCCAATCAACCAGATATTGGACCCTGCCACGCATCATACGAGAGTCCAGAACTTGCTGCACTTCATATTCTTCCTGGCCTTCCACCCCCAGAGCAGGGGGACGCGCCGGCAAGCGCATATTCAACGGACAGGGCCGTAGAAGGGACACATGGAACACTGGATGTATTAACCAAGAAACTGGGAGAGATAATTTCATGGCTACCGAATTCACAACCTCACAAATGCTGTAAGGCCCCACAAACTTAGGCTTAAGTTTATTTACCCCTTTCAGATGAATGTTCCGTGTGGAGAGCCACACCTTGTCCCCCACTTGATACGCCGGCTCCTCGGACCTCCTCCGGTCTGCAAACAGTTTATGAGCTGCTTGCGCCGTCTCTAAACAATGTCTCGCATCAATGAGGATTGCCCTCAAATGAGCGTGATGTTCCTGAATGGAAGGAACCAAGGATTCCGCAGGCCAGTCGAACGGAAGCATGTTCGGATGGAAACCATACAGGCAGAAAAAGGGGGAACACCCCAAGGTTGTATGAACAGCATTGTTATAGGCGAACTCCGCCAACCACAGGAGTGTGGTCCAATCCGAGGCATTCTGCATGGTAAAACAGCGGAGGTATTGTTCCAGAGTTTGGTTAAGCCTTTCGGTTTTTCCATCAGTCTGAGGATGGTAACTAGTCGATAATCGGGCATCGATTTGCAAGATGGCACAGAGAGCCTTCCAAAAATGCGACGTAAATTGCGTGCCGCGATCGGTTATAATCACACTGGGCAAACCGTGCGCTCGCACAATGTGTTGCAGGAATACCTTAGCCAACTCCACAGAGGTAGGTAGACCCGGCAAAGAAACAAAATGTCCCATTTTCGTTAGATGATCTACAACCACCAGAACCACAGTTTGATTAGCGCAAGGAGGCATCTCCACTATAAAATCCATGGATAAGGTGTGCCAAGGTTTAGGAGGAATGGGCAACGGACGAAGGAGACCTGATGGTTTGGTATGAACTGATTTACCCTGGGCACAAACCGCACAGGTTTGCACGTACTCTTTTACATCGGCTCGAACCTCCTTCCACCAGAAGGAACGTTCTACATTAGCTGTGGTCTTGTATATTCCCATATGGCCGCTTAATGCAGAGTCATGCGCCCACTTCAATGCTTGTTGTTGCAACTGCTTCTGGGGTATATACAACGCATGGTAATGATATGCCAGGTCATTCTCCATATGTCGATGATCCGGCTCTTCCTGTATCCAAGAGGCTATATCATGATCCGCTATGGCCACTTTCAGATCTTCCAGAAAGTCCTCAGAGGATACCAGGGCAAGGGATGCACTGGAGCAGTCTGCTTCTTGAAGGATATAAGGGGGTTCCTCAGGTTCAACCGTCTCCTCTACTCCAAGGCGGGATAAGGCGTCCGCCTTCCCATTGCGTGACCCAGGCCTGTACTTGATTACAAAATCATAATCAGAAAAAAACAAAGTCCATCGAAGCTGCCTCGGGGTCAAGTCCTTAGCCGTTTTGAGGAACAATAAGTTGCGATGATCCGTGATAATTTCCACCGTGTGTAAAGCACCTAGGAGATAATGCCGCCACTCTTCACAGGCTCTTTTGATAGCCAGGAGTTCTTTATCGGTGAGAGTGTAATTTACCTCACAAGGTGTAAGTTTCCTTGAATAGTATGCAACTGGGTGCAACTGGCCCGTTTTGGGATGTCTTTGGGATAAGATTCCTCCAAGGGCGGATTGAGAGGCATCAGTCTCAAGGATATATGGCAGCTGAGGATCCGGATGTCTGAGAATGGGTGCCTGAGTAAACCTGTCTTTGAGAAGTTGAAATGCCTGTTCTGCTTCTGCTCCCCATACAAACGGAACGTTTTTTCGCAGGAGGGAGGTGATGGGATGTATCGTTTCTGAAAAGTCCTGAATAAAGCGCCGGTAATAGTTGGCAAAGCCAAGGAAACTTTGTACTGCCTTAACATTTTGTTGAGTTTTCCAGTTAAGGATCACCTCGACTTTGCTGGCATCCATCCTGAACCCTTGAGCGTCTATAATGTACCCCAAGAAGGCGACTTCCTGTACATGGAAAAGGCACTTCTCCAATTTTGCATACAACGAATTTTGTTGTAACTTCCGTAATACTGTCTTCACATGGACAATATGGTCTGCCATTGTCGTTGAATAAATCAAGATGTCGTCAATGTAGACCACGCAGTATGTTTCCATACATCCTCTCAGCACCTCGTCCATGAAGAATTGGAAGGCAGCAGGGGCGTTGCAGAGACCAAAGGGCATTACCCGGTATTCAAATAACCCAAACTTGGTCCTGAATGCCGTCTTCCACTCGTCTCCCTTTTGCACACGAACGAGGTGGTAGGCCCCACGTAGATCGAGTTTCGTGAAGTATTTCGCACCCTTCAACTGGTCCATCAAGACCGGGATAAGGGGAAGAGGATAACGGTTTTTGATCGTTACTTTGTTAATAGCACGGTAGTCGATGCAGGGTCTCAACTCATCACAGTCCTTTTTGGCAATGAAAAACATCGGTGAAGATGCAGGGGAGGTGGAGTGTCGGATAAACCCGGAAGCAAGGTTGTCATCAATGTATGTTTTCAAGTATTGGGTTTCTTTCTCCGTCAAAGCATAAACCCTGCTACAAGGGATATCTGCTCCCGGTATTAAGTCAACTCGACAGTCGTAGACCCTATGAGGTGGTAATTGGGCTGCCTTTTGTTTGTCGAACAAGGCCTTATACTCCTAGTATTCGACGGGAAGCACCGTGACACAACAGAACTTCTCAAAGGTACATGCGTTCGCCAAATAGGAGGCAGGTGAGGGTGCCGAGAGGGAAGGCGGCAGTTCGTGATTCAGACAATGTTCTTTACAATAGGGTGAGGTCATGTTAACCGTACGGGATGACCAACTAACGAAAGGATCATGCAGCGTAAGCCACGGCATACCCAATATGAGTCGGAACTGCGGGGCATCTATCAAGTCAAACTGGATGTTTTCCTGATGGTTCTCACCAATCTCCATCAATAGTGAAAGGGTGTTATAAAACCACCGGGCCTGAAGAAAGGATGGTTCCGTCGACTGCCTTTACCGTCTCGGGGCGCAGCTTCTTCTCGCACGGGATGCCCATTCTTAACGCGAAATCCTGGTCAATATATTTACCAGTGGCCCCAGAGTCGAGAAGGGCATCAACTTGTAATTTGTTGTTCGAAGCAATCCAGAGAGACACGCTTACGTTCATGTGGGCCACTGCTGGATGAAGGGTGTTGGCAAGAACAGGGGAGATCATAGAAAGCTGGTATCTCAAGTCAGAGACCTCCGTCGGACTCGAGATCTTCAGTTTTCCGACGGTTCGGCATCTTTCAGAGTAGCCTGGACTCGGGGAAGAGTAGAGCGCCCGGGAACATAATTCCTGGCTCGACATTCCTTTATAAAATGTCCTCCCTTCCCACAATATAGGCATAGTTTCAGACGTCGCCTTTTATCTTTTTCTTCTGAAGTAAGGGGGCCTCTGACCCCTCCGATCTGCATGGGTTCAGTTTCGTCAGACATCTTCGGTTTGTCTTCTCCTCCTGATCTAGGTCGAATAGGAGGATAGTAGAAACGGGTCTCTACCCTGGGTCTTTCCCCTTTTCTTTCCAGCAGACGATGGTCTAACTGAACCGTTAGATCTATAAATTCCGATACAATGGTTGGTAGTTGCACCACTTGGGCCAACACATCTTTTAATTCTCCTCTTAACCCTTGATAAAAGAGGGAAATCCGTTTTTCCACAGGCCAATCCGTTTCCACCAGCAGGCGATTGAAGGTGGTGATATAGGACAGTAAATCTTGAGAACCCTGTTTTAGTGTCATGATTTCTCTGTCAAGGGTAAGCATATGGGATTTCCTATCGAAGAGTTTTCTCAATTCTAGACAAAAATCAGAAAAATTGTGCAATACAGGGTCGTTACGCTCCAACAAGGGAATGGTCCAACTCGAGGCGTTCCCCCCCATGTAAGACATCATAAATGCTGTTTTCACTGCTTCCTCCTGGAATACAGTGGGTTTACACAGGAAATGTAGCCGGCACTGGTTCAAAAAAGTTTCGAACTTGCGAGGATCCCCGTAAAACCTCTCCGGGGGGGGCTAAAGGAATACCCTGGTTCTGAATCACTTGAACAGTTGGCAACGCATCCGTAGCTGCAGCAGGAGTAGACAAGGGCAAAAAGTAACCCCCGGTTCGGGAGGATGATGGTGGGGGCAACGTTGCCGGTTTAAGTAAAGGTCTTACCACTGGCTCATTCATTGCTAAGTCTGACATGTCTTTGCGCATTTGTGCAACTTCCTGATATAATGCTTGGTTCTCGACACGAGAGGTGAGGACCTCCTGTCGTAGTTCCGAGAAGCTTTCCAGCAGGGAAGCGAGAGTAGCATCGGCGTCCATCGTCCGGGCTGATGCGTATTCTTAGGCTTGACAATCTGTCGCAATTGCAAGCGGCGCTACTATAGTCGCGCACCACTAACCTGATAATTCTGGTCAGCAGGAACGATGCGATGAAAGTCCTCCCGACTTGTCTAGACACCACACCCAGTGGCGTCTTTGAGAGCACCTTCTGAATGGGTATTGCGAGAAGCCGGAAGGAGAAGGCGTAGGGGATAAACGGAGTGAAGGATGGGGTCCTCTGGGTCGGAATCCGAGGAATCCACAGTGAAGGGACGTACTGTAGCGTGGAGAGATAAATGACAGGTATAAGTACCTGTTCCCCAAAAGTACACTTCCTTCCCCTGGCCCCGAGCTATAGCACTTACCAATGAACGACTCAATCGCCCTTTTAAGGCAAACAGTTAGTTCCTCTCTCCACAATGACAGGCAAGACGAGGAGAAAGTTATTCGTCACTTTCTCTTCGTGTCAGAGGTCCTACATCAATGCTTTACCCCTTGTAATGCGGAAAAGTATTATCCTCCGGTTATATGGTTTTCTCAATACTGCTTGAGAAACAAAAGAATGTGTCGTAGCGCACTCGACCAAGATAATTACTGAGGCTCTTGGTACTAAAGGCTGTACACCAGGATACTTGCGGGAAACTATGGTAAACAATATTCAATGAGAGCGAAGAACGATCCCGTTCTTCGATAAGGATACTTGCAGTTGGTCGGAAGTTGCTTCACTCCTCTGACCACGCTGGCTCTTGATCGGAAAAAGGCTTGAAAAAGGGCTGACCACGCTGGCTCTTGATTGGCGGTGATTTCCTTTCTCTGAACACGCAGGCTCTTGATCGGCGGTGATTTCCTTTTCACCTACTCCGGCGGGGAACACCATCCACCTCAACCAAAACCACGAGAACAATTGTCAAGCGCCGATCTGTTTCCAAGGCGGGGCTATATAGGTACAGCCTTCTTTCCTGCTCTCCAGAGCCGCTTGGCCTTCTGGGACATGTAGTGCGAAGGGAGCAATCGCGCTTTTTGTCCTTTCCTTCTTTCCTTCGCTGTGGCTGTGAGAGCGATCACGACACAATTCTACTCATGACAACAGTGTTGAAACAATGAATAGCATTGTATGTATTTTTCGTTTATTCAGTAATACTGTTGATTATTTATGAGTTGCCATCCATGACTTTGTACGATTTCGCAGCAATAGATGCTACATGCACTGTAGTTTCTTTCATCACTTTCACGTAATATACACAAAACCTTGGCTAATCTTAACCTACTATGTCTGCCACACATTTGTGTGACATCAAAATTTTCACATCGTGTTTGCGCTATATTGAGAGTTCATTCATTCATCCTACACCGGCATTTATTTGTTTGTTTACTTTCGTCTACATCACGCGGTCGAGATCATCGACCTATCACGAAGCGCAACCCGAATTCTCAGGTTTCACCACCGTTCCCTCCCACGCGTCATTTACCGGTTAGTTTGCCGGTTCAAATTCTTTTGCTCAGTTATCATTTTATCAATTTCCTCATAAATGACAGCCTGAAGGGTGTGTACATTTCAGATTATATCTCCGATCGACATTTGTTCGATCGTTTATATCTCCCGCGAAACAAACATCACGTGATCACTGGACTAAGCTATAACATCCCCATTGATAGGTTCACTCTCATTCAGACTCGTTCAGTGTTTACAATGCCGCGAGCCTTGCGCGTTACCCTTCAAGTAAGTAGAGAACGTATGTAGTATTTGTTTTTGCAATTCTTGAACCTTTAAGCACATAGTGCGTTATTCTTTGACTACAATTGCTCGTTTACCGTATATTTTCGTTGCACCATGCCAGTCTTAGACACGACCATTGCTATCGTAGTTTGCGTAATCTTTTTCATGGTTTTTAAAAGCTGTTGACATTGTTCCATGTGTAATACGAATGTACATTGCTAAAACTGCTATTTAACCTACATATTTTCGAATGTAATTCAGATACTGAAGTATCTAAGTACCCTCTGAAAGCATGTAATTATAATTTGTTCAGGGTTCGTTTTTGCTGACTGCTAAGGTCCTGTATGTTTCCTTTGTTATAGGCCCCTGACGAAGGGTTATTCTTTTAACCCGAAATGAATTGGGCCTGAAGTAATGCTTGGAAATGATTTATCTACAAATATGAAATAATGAAAATATTTGAAAATGAACTAAAACAAAAATAAAAAATAAAAATACATGATGATTCCAAGATGTATCTGATTGACTTCATTGAAAGAAGAAGATAAAGTGATATTTAAATGAGTGAAGAAACCCCCTGGTTTCATGTCGAATGAGCGCGTCCTTAGTGATTTGCACATCACACATTCTTCTTAAAGTCACAGGACAACAAATGAACACCTTTCATGTTACTGCAATTAGGACAATACTGCTTACACGAACGGTTTCCTTTTTCATCTACGCCCCGTGGGGCCCAAGTTCTTGGCAGGGGGGACGGCGTCCACCCTGTGAAAAGAGTGGACCCCCGACTCGAGCCCTGGTAGAGTATATTGGCCTGTGACTGCTTCTCCAGGTAGTGTGTGTTGTGCAGGGGCTGGCCCTTGTGTTGTGCTAGAGCCTGTAGCTGTTTTGCTGCTTTGGGTCGAGTATATTTAGGGCACTGGAGTTATGAAATTGTGCCGCCCCAGTCTGCTATCTGTGTACCTCGGTTCTGACCTGCCCTGGGGCACTCCCTGTCCATCACAGCGACAGCCCAGCAGACGCCCCTCAGTCCGGCGGGAGGGAGGCCGCGGGTCCGAGCGGAGAGCCGGAGGGCCTCGTGGGCCGTCCCAGCAGCACACGACCTGCAGATGGCCATATAACAATAGGATAATACATTAAAACCTCTTCAAAGTGCGGGAGCGCGGCACTTCATTCAGCACAATGGACACTTTCCTCGCATTGCATCTCTTACAATATGAATTTGAAACATACATTCCGCCCCTTCCCCACCCACACAGCTCGGACGGGATGCCATTGGTGATATCTGGGCCCTTTAGTCTTAGTTTTATACATGGTTAAATGAGACGGTAAGTCGCCTAATTGCATGGAAAACAGGGCCTGGCCTAACATGTAACTCAAGGACCTGCTAAACTTAGCAGCTGTGTACATGTAAGATGCGTGGCGCTGAGTGAGGGGACAATATATATATCAGTCACATGGGATCGAAGGGCTTGATGTTCTTTTGATGTTCTGCAGTAACTGTGACTTTCAGTGTTGTGCAGTGTATGTGCATTGGTGTGTGCTGCTGGCTTTTAGTGGTTATTGGCTCTGCAGATAAAAGATCATACAGCTGGCCAACTGAATAGTACAGATGTTATCTGGCCTGGCAGGATGAAGGACTGAGTTGCACCTGCTCGGATTCAAACGTTATTCCTCGATGGCAGCAGTGCGGGCCTAACCCACTGAGCAGTCTCGCCGGCTGTTCCCAAGAGATTTGCATTGGCATCCCTCCCAGTGCGGTCTTTGTACCAACTGCCCACACACTCCCGGGGAATCCTTCCGGACGCCCTCTCTGCCCCGCGCCAGCAGACCCCCCACCCCTAAGCAAACATCGCACTCGTGAGAAAATGCTTCTGAAAAAGATAAATGCTCGGCCATCCATCCTCAGCTGTCACACCGAAAATCGAATTTCCCACCTACTCTGAGTGCTTTTTTTTCCTTCTTTTTCTTCATTTATTAGGTCTTGTCTACTGCTTGCAATGGCAACGTGTGCACTTCTGGCGATTTCCTTGCGGGAGCGTGCGCGGCGCCATATGGTCCCACGCTCCCGCAAGGGAATCGTGCAGGCCCCTCCTCCTGGTGCCGCTCTTTTAGTGCACGCACAGAACTCCCGCTTCTCCCCCCCCCTCGCCCCCTCCCCCGATGTCTGGCAATTTTGTTTTAACTCGGGCTTCTGGCATGCGTTGTGCGTGCTGTAAGAACGTTTTACGCGTTGTGCGTAGCCTTTGCCTATTGTCATTTACAGGCCATTCCTAACGTCTTTATCCGTTATTACTGTGCATAATTGAATTCTTGTGCTGTCCGCGCCTCAAACATTTGTATGTGATTTGATGTTATTGCGCATGTGCTGTGCCCTTAGTGCATTCCATCCGTATTAGAGCTGGGGCGGCTTGGGCCTGGGTGTACGTACATCCGTGTGAGGAAGGAATTCAGCCTGGGTGTGGATAGGTTATGTCTACATAGGCATTAGGCTGGCCTTTTCGGTGTTCCTCTCTGTAATGAAGAGGAACACCGAAAAGGTAGGAATACACTGGGTTGAGCTTTGAGAGTGCAGGGCTTGCCTCTTGTGCAGATAAAACGAACAAAAGGCGGTTTTGCATATATTTTATATTCTCTTGAAACTTTTTTGTTCTGCTGCTTTGTTTAATAATGCATAGCCCAGCTGAGGGAAAAAAGCTCATTATTAACAATATGGGATATTGCTTTTTTAATTGTGTAGTATGGGCATATGACCGAGACACTCGAGTTTACAATGATAAGAAACTGTCTGTAACTGTTCGGATTAATTACTTACTTGGAGAAAACATGTCAGAAATCCATATTTATCTTCTGTACACACCTGTGCAATTACCTAACAGAACTCTTTCCTTGGTTTGCAAGAGAAGGAAAGCACAAGCTTTTGCTATGTTGAGCATTTGGGATGAGCGGTGAAACACAGACTTCATTGTTCTTTGTCAACAAGTGGGGGTGCATTGATCAATTATCTTGAGTTTATTATGTTGGAAGATCTGCTTTTGGCTATTGAGCAAGGGAAAGAAAATGGCCACAGCTGGGCGATAGGAAAACCTATTTTAAGTGTATAACTTGTCCATATGACTTTAGCTTCACAGTTCTTTAGGGAATCCTGGGTTCAAATGTTTGCATGTAGTTATGCAGCCTTCATTGTGCTCGAATGGGTCAGTAAAGCATGTGCTGCTGACTAAGCATGGGCGAATTTTGTGAATCTGGCGTTCGTGAAATTGCGTATTCGCGAATTCGCAATCCGCAAAATCCACGAATTCTCACAAATTTGTGGATTTTTTGGGTTTTTGTGTTCGCAAGGGTTTCTGCCAGTTCGCGAGGGTTTTGTACCAGTTCGCAATTGCGAACTTACTTGTCGGCTCGCAACGGTCGCGACTATGTTGTTTCTACGTCTGGTTCATCATCACAGGTTTACAGCACCCTCTGTTTCACCACTGCCACCCTCTGGTTCACCCATGCCATCCTCTGGTACATAACTGCCACCCTCAGGTTCATCACTGTAGATTATGGGGGGAAAAGCAAGCACACCTGCCCTGCTTCAACTGACATGAATTAATTTGGGGTTGATTTATTAATGTGTCACTGAATTTAAACTTCCAGTCTGGCACCTGCTTCCTTATCTGTAATTTGCTTTCTGTTGCAGTGCAATTTTTTTTCCCAGGACCCTTGTGGCCTACTTGTAGCTATTCTATGAGCCTGCTGTGAGGGTCAGAGCAGGGTCATAGAATAGTTGCAAGTAGGCAACTGAACTCTGGAGGGGCCCCTCAGGAAGCACTACAGGGAATGGTTACTAATGATGAGTTTGAACTTTTGCACCTGCTGAGTGCTTTCAGTTTTGCAAAACTCGTTTTTCTGCAGAACAGCAACTGTAATGCCCCAAACAAACTTACTTGTGAAAGTTGATTTCTAATCCAAAAGTGATCCAAAGAAAGTCAAAAAGGCCTCAAATCCAAATATCCAGCAGCATCCACAAAAAGTAATCCTTCCAGGTCAAGAATCCAAATGAAAGTGACCAGCACATGAAGAAAGCACTGGGAGGAGCCTGCTGGACAGGAACAGGAAGTTGGAGACTGTGGGGCACTTCCTTCCCTCCCCCCCAAAATGGACTCCTTGCAAAAAAAGTGCAGGCAAATGTCAACCTGAGGAGTTATTCTGATAAAAACATCATTTTCAGAAGGTTTATGCTGCTTGCTGGTGGATTTCTTGTGCAGAATTGCAAATTTTGTAATTTCGCGAGCGCATCTACGTGTTTGCAATTGCGAACTCCCGCGATACGTGATCACGGCGTACTCGCTGTGCAAGGTGGCAAGCCGCGATGATGTAATCGCGGTCGCCAAACTCCCACGGGATCCCGCAGCAAGATCCAAAATGGCGCAGCGCTCGCAAAATATCGAGAAAAACAACTCGGCAAACGCTGAATGACGGTAAGTGAACGCCGCATGCTGCAATATTGTATCACCAAGCAAAAAAATCAGCCGCGTGCGAATTTGCGGATTTTCGGCAAATTCGCGAGAGTTTGCGGATTGCAAATTTACTGAAAATCCGCGAAATCCGCGAGCGGAACGGATTTGACGCCCATGCTTACTGCTGACCAATGTGATGAGCTAAAAGTCTTGGTTTGAATCAAGGCACCTTCAGGCTAGCATCAGAGCATTAGTAAACCTGAGGCACGGCAAGCGCAAAAAGGAGCAAATGTGTGTGATTACCGCTGCACAGAATGAGTTATTTGGGACGTGAACAGTGTCCACCAACTGTACCTTTTAAGTTTCTGTAATGTTGCAAAGTTGCATCGTAATTCATCTAGTGTATCCCTTGTAACAGCACAAACACCATGTGACCATTTCTGCACAAATAACCGGATAAACCACATAACTAGATGTTATGCTTGGTTATGTTGTGCACTGTTGTACTGGCAGGGGTGTGTTCCATGTTCTGCTGTGCGGTTGATTGGCTAGCTTTTGAAGTTTATTTGTTCCAAATTGTTCGATTGTCTAAAAGTAGGAAAGTGGAGTTTCTGGGGGAAGAAAACTATTTCCTGCTTTTTAGCATCTTTCTGGTTTCCTATTTTTCTTCTGGAATGTCTCAGGTAATGCTTCAGTTCGTTAGAGCCATGGAACTGCTCTCCTCGAGTCTCTGCTTCACAACAATGTAACAACTAACAAGGGAATGCCCCGATTACTTACCGGTAATCTTCATTACTCCGAGTCCTTGTCTTCCTCGCCACAGTAATCACCCATGAGCCTCCGGCTCCACACAGAACTCCTAGTATAAAACAAAAAAACGCTCTAGTCTCCCTCTCCCTCCTCCAAGATGGCCCCCAGTGGCTCCAGCCAATCCCATAAAGGGATACAGAAACACCAACACGACCTGAAGAACCAAGCAGCAGACATGAAGCCACCAACATGGCCGGAAGGGAAGGGAAACTATACTGTGGCGAGGAAGACAAGGACTCGGAGTAATGAAGATTACCGGCAAGTAATCGGGCATTACCTCCTCGTCCATCTTCCTCGCCACAGTAATCACCCATGAGCCTATACCAAAGCAAATCAGCTTCATGCAAGGAAACAGATCACAACACGAATGCAGTAAAACACAGTTTAAACACATGAGGAAACACCTCAAGGCAAACCAGCAGTAAGTACAGGAGAGGCAAAGGAAACAGAACCTCCACCCCCAACCTGAAGGCGGTAACGGGACAAGAAGGTTTAAGGGGACGACCAGGTGGCAGCCCCGCAAACATCCCCCATGGAGACCCCATGAAAGCAGCCCACGACACAGCAACAGACCTGGCGGACCGACCCTGAACAGTAAGAGAGGGAACCGCGGAAACAGAACCATACGCCAACAGAAAGGCCTCCCAGATCCAACGGCTGACCGTGGAGAGGGAGGGCTACAGGCCTTGACGGGACAAACCAAAATTGACAAACAAAATGTCCGCCTTACAAAAGGAAGAAGTGCGTGACCCCCAGCCTGTGCTAAAAGAGAGGGGTGCAGCTAGGGATTTAATTAATTCCACCTGTGTGGGCCCTTGCGTGCAACCAGACTGAATACCCAGTCACAGGTTTTGTGAGACAGGCAGGCAGTTGTGTTCCATCTTTAATTCCGCCTGTCCATTGGTGTTTTAGTTTATAGGACTGGCTTGTTTCTTATATGTTGAATGTTTTCCTTAATCTCAATTTATTTGAAATGTATGTAATGTATTCTAAGTTGCATTTTGGTGTCATGTAATTCTTTGATGATTCAGTATTCATGTTTGTATTTTTTGGACCTATTGTGCACACATTTGTTTGTTTTTGTATTTGACTTGGCTGTTTTGCGACAGTGTTTTCTTTTTGGATGACATGTTTTCATGAACTTTGAAATTTGAGTATAAAACTAAATAAATGTTTTGCTAAACAAATAGCCTGGCCACGCAGTACTTATGGGCTGTGTGGGTTTCAATTAGGATTCAAAAGTTTCCTGGCTAGCCACTTTGTTCTGTTTCTTCAATTATTGAGGTCCAGGCTGGCCAGTAGTTAGGACCCTAACCTTTTTGTGTACACAAATAAAACAATAAGGCATGACGAACATCCAAGAGGTGCAAAAGACAATCCTCAGCCGAGGAAGGATCAGGGCAAAGAACCGGAAGAACCACCTCCGCAGACCGGTGAAAAAAAGAATCCACCCATGCACAAACGTAGGATGAGGGCGCAAGATCACCCGAACCATCAAATTAACAAAAAAATGGAGCAGCCCTCAGAAAAGCATCCAACTCCCCAATGCGCCGGGCAGAAGCAATATCCACAAGAAACACGACCTTGAGCAACAAAAACTTCAAGGCCACCGACACCAAAGGTACGAAATGAGCCACCAGCAAGGAACGCAACACCAAAGGAAGGTCCCAAGGAGGAGGACACAAGATATGACGTGGATGGGGAAAAGACAGAGACGTAAAAGACGAGCCACAAAAAGGGGAACCCGAAACCAAAGGGAGGACAAGAAATACCCAATGGCAGTCCACTGATCCCGGAGAGTGGAAATGGCTAAGCCCAACGCAAACCAATCACTCAAAAAATCCAGAATGCGGCCGGGTCCAAAGAAGCCAACAACAGCCCGCGACCCACACAAGAACCAGCAAAAATATCCCAATGCATAGCGTAGGACATAAGCGTAGAAGGCCGTCGGGACAGCTGAATGACCCCAGCAACAGCCAAAGAACAACCTTCACATATCAGTGAAGTCCACTCAAGAGCCAGACCCGCAGACCCAGGGACCAAAACACAGGTAGAGGAAGCAGAGGTCCCAACATAGGGCAAGGCACGAATGGCAAGGCCCAAACCAGGGTCACAGCTAATCCCAACAATAGGGGACACCAAGGGCGACAGCACCACCCCAGAATGAGCAGAAGGACAAAGGACCCCACTGACACTACTGCAAGATCGCCGGAATCCGGGGAACAGGAGGAAAAGCATACAACAGGCCCCTCGGCCAAAGGAACGACAGAGCGTCCACACTCCAAGCATCCAGCCAAGGCATAAACGTGTAAAAACAGTGGAATGTGGCACAGGCCCGGGAAGCAAAGAGGTCAACAATCGGAGACCCAAACATCCACCGCAACCATCAGAACATCAAGGGCGTCAGGGACAAAGACCCCATGGATGGAAACACACGGCTCAGACAATCCGCCACAAAGCACTCCCGACCATGCAGGTAAATAGCAGACAGTGACACCAGGCTCATCTCCGCCCAACAACAAATCCGACGGCTGAGGCAACCGAGGGAACGGGAAAGACCGTCCGGACCCGCACACAGTGACCCCATGGAGATCCGAAAAAGGCAAACAGACCCAACAGGACGGCCTCAGCCCCTTGAAGGTGGAAGAACAAGATAACACCAACCGAGGCCAAACCCCAAGAGTCATAGAATCCCCCAGAGTAGCCCCCTACCCCAGCAGGCAGGCATCGGTAGTGATAACCCGGGAGGAACAACCATAAACGGGCGGCCCCCGGACAGATGACCTTCGGCCATCCACCATTCCAGGATCACCCTAACCCCGGGGACACAGGGATCAAAACAATCATATCTAGGGAACAGGGGTCCCAATGCAACAGAAAGTGGGACACCAACTGATATATGTGAAGGCGAGCCCATGGTACGGACAACAAAGATGCAGACAGCAGCCACCGAACCCGCAAACACAGGCTCACAGGATGAGAAGGCCCCGACAACAGGGTCCCCACAGCAGACACCAGGGACAGAATCTGAGCAGGGGTCAGGAACACCATTCTTAACTGAGTGCCGAACAGAGCCCCAACGAAAGACAACACCAGCGCCGGAACCAGGGAGGATTCCGGAACATTCACCAGGAACCCGTGAGGCTCCAGGACAAGGGACACCCACCGGACATGCAACTCCGCCATCGAAAGAGAAGAAGCAGAAATAAATAACGTCCAGAAAGGAAAAAACACTAATGCCCTGCCCTTGCAAATGGCCAAGAAGAGGAGCCGGAACCGTAGTAAAAATCCTGGGCGAAGAACGGAGGCCAAAAGGCAAAACCCGGAACTGAAAGAGACGACCCAGGATGCAGAAACAGAGAACCTCTGAGAATCCGGGTGAACAGGCATATGCAGAGAAGCAGCCCTCAAGTCCATGGAGGGCAGAAAATCCCCTCGAGATATCAGAGGGAGGAGCACCTGGAGGAAACCAACATGAACGTCCGAAGAGAAACGAAAGCATGCACCCATCATAAAACCATCACAGGTCAGAGATCCCCAGTGTGTTGTGACATCAGAAAAAGGATGGAACAAACCCCCAACCCCAATCGATCATCTATAATACTAATTATAAATTGATATTAAACGCAGGAAGGCTCGTAAGCTTAAGAGAGACTAACAGGATTATAAAATGGGACGTGTATTTACGTTTGCACGTAAATTTGATCATCTAATTGCCAAAGGGCAGACTACTAAGAGGGGATTAACCCCAACTAGTTCAGAACTTAATACATCCTCAAGCAATATTTCTACTAGTGAAAATGAGGATAATACTGACTCTGGTGTAGTGCCCGGTATAATCCAAACTCCTTTTTTAGAGGAGGTCCGGCAAATCAGAATGGGAAACCGAGATCCTGGGGGCAGATATGGCAACAACTAGGGAGAAAGACAAGGAGAGGGAGCAGAGGCAAAGGCAGAAGAAACAAGACCAGGAATGAGACTACGATCCTGGAGGAAGTGAATATAGGTACTAAGGAAATTGAGATTGTGAACCTTTCATCAGTTGTATTATCAGAAAATATGGTGTCAGTATTAAAGAGAGGTTTAGGATATTGTCCAACTGTATGTATTGATTGTTTTCAGCTAAAATTGGCTTGTACAAATGTGCGAGACTTTTAAAATTGAAAAAACATTTCTCCAAACATGATAGCAGTGAGATCAAAGTGGTTAGTAAACCAGTATTTAGTAACATTACTATACAAGAGGTATATGATACCAAACTTCTACTAACTTTGATTGAAAATGAGGAGGATCCGGTGACCGTTAGCTCACTATTGGGGGACCTAGAGATTAATTCTGGTTATGCTTCCTCTAGCGGGCTTAAAGTGAGATCAAAATGGACACCACAACTGTCAGCTGGTAATGTGGTTGATGCATTCTATAAATCTGTGACCGCTGACAGAGACGAACTGATTAAAAGAGAACGTAATAATAAGAAGAAACATATGGGTGGTAATCTGAAACATGATGTAGCACTACAACCAGATATTATAATACGTATGGCTGACAAGGGTGGCAATATCGTGGTTATGGACAAAAAAGATTATGACTCTGAAATTTTATCGCAACTCGGTGATTCTAGGTATTATGAAAAAATCAGTACTAACCCACTACCTATGACTATGATTAATAAGAAATTGAAGCAATGGTAGTAATGGTAGTAATGTACTTTACTTGATCATGAAGAATATCTTTATTTGAGAGTTGAATGTCCTAGGGCCCCATGCCTATATACCCTGCCAAAAATACACAAAAATCGACAGAAACCACCAGGCAGGCCCATTATATCTGGAATTGGTGGGCCGACAGAAAGACTCTCACAATTTGTAGATCTGTATTTGAGACCTTTTGTTCAGAATCTTCCTTCTCATATAGAAGATACTAAACACATTCTTAATATCATGAATGATGTTAATTGGGAGTCCGACATGATTTTAGCAACCTTAGATGTTGTTTCTTTGTACTCTAACATAGATCACGCATTGGGCATACAGGCTCTAGAGTATTTTCTGAATCGAAGACCAGCTGAATACCTAGATCACACAATGATGATTTTAGAAATGACCAAAATGGTACTAGAAAATAACTTCTTCCTTTATGAGGAAACTTGGTATAGACAGAAACTCGGAACTGCTATGGGTTCCAGATTTGCTCCGTCCTTCGCGAACCTCTTCATGGGTCGCTTAGAGGCGGAGTGGATCTGGGGTCCTAAGGGCCAGAACTGGATTGACCATATTTATTTCTGGGGACGATTTATTGATGATTGTTTACTGATTTGGAGGGGTACCCCAGAGGAACTGAACTTATTCTTTTCTTACCTTAATTCTAATGACCAAAACATGACATTCACTACACACTTTGATCATGAACATATTACCTTTTTGGACATTGAATTATTTGTGAAAGATGACAAATTGTGTAGTAGAATGTTTCGAAAGGAAACTAGCTATAATGCACTCCTACGTGCAGATAGTTGCCACCATAAAAGCCAAATAGAAGCGATTCCCTTTGGCGAGATGTTGAGAGCCAGGAGGAACTGTTCGGATGATGGTGACTTCAACAAGAATCTTAGAGATATGACTAATAGATTCAAAAACAGAGGCTATAAGAATAAAGTTATTAAGAAAGCTTTTGATAGAGCCTCAAAACTTAAGAGAGAAGGTACACTGAAACCTAGAAATAACAGTGAGTTGACTCAGAATCTGCAGAAGGTGAGGATGATTACCAATTTTGGAGCAGGGAGTCATAAATTGTATGCTATTTTAAACAAATATTGGCATTTACTGAAGACAGATGGTGATATAGCACCATATTTATCCGAAAGGCCACGTTTAACCTTTCGTAAAGGTACGACAATTGCTAATATGGTGAGTCCGAGCTACCCCAAAAATACTAAAACTATACAGCCAGGGCAGTGGTTGCGTACTAAACCTACAGGTTTTCATTACTGTGGCCTCTGCAGTTGCTGTAGATGGGCCACCAAGAAGATTTTGTCTTTTGAATATAATAATACTGGTACTTTCAAAATCCAATCATTTATAAACTGTGAGACTACATTTGTTATTTATATAACAGCATGTACGTGTGGAAAAATTTACGTTGGAAGTACAGTGAGACGACTGAAAGACCGAATGATGGAACACTTTCGTGCCCTTAAGAATGGGGATACACGTTACCCCATTGCCTCCCATGCTATCCAAAATCAGAATGACCCCAATAAACATACATTTACATATCATGGAATAGAACATGTTAGTGTAGATAGAAGAGGTGGGAATAGAACTCCAAAATTGAGACGGAGAGAAGCTAGATGGATTATGATTTTGCGAGCTGTGGAGGAAGGATTACATTTGGATCCTGAATTACAATTCTTTTTAGGAGACTAAACATTGTTTACTTTGTTTAATCTAACTAAAATGTTAGAATCAAGTGTCAGAACAAAGTGAAAGATTAGTTTTTGAAGAATTTCCACTATATACAACTGCTAATATTTGTGGATACCTTATTTTGTCCTCTGTTTTTGGAAATGAGAGACTTGTATCACTATTGGAATTATAGAGCCAAGGTGTAACAACACCATGTATATTATTTATTGAGGAGTGACAAACTACCTGTATTTTTATTATTGATGTAAGATTTACCTGTCTATTTTGCCTTACATCCGCACCCCTGATATGTCACTAACTTTCCTTCTCCCCCTGACAACTTAATGATACATTTATGCGTCACTTTGTGATTTCCAGGCATACTCGGGGTTGTAACTCTGGAGCGTGAGTGGACAATCCGAAGTTCTTGCGATACTGTGAGACAAGCAATTACTTATGGCATTTCTATATTGATCAGAACTTTCTATATGGTACATTTCACCTCATGATTACAAACGGCAGCGGTGGCACTATAGATTGGAGTACCGAGATATCACTCTTTTAACAAGGGTTCGAATACTCCCTGCACTGGTATAATATATTTGGACTGCCGAGATATTATATTCTTTTAACCAGGGTTCGAATACTGCCTGTACTGACATAATATATTAGGTTCCTTGTATTAGATAATTAGACCAATACCTAGAATTGATAACTAGAGGTTTTCATTACACACGAGGGTACTCGATGTCGTACATACTTACGTTTTGTTTTCGATCTAACATTTCAATTGTTATCAGCTTCTAGTAACTTTAAGTTTAATTCTGATATAATTATAAGTGATAATTGGGTGTCCGGATAAAAGTAATTTTTCATATACGTAAAGATATAGAGATTTTTACCTCTACAAGATGGCGACCAATTCTATACCTTTTCTAATGAGTTTAATAAAATGGCGCTCGTGTTGAACGCTCGCTGCTGAATGTGATCGCGGTTGGCGTACTCGCCGTGCACTGGAGGTAAGCAGCCCGGTTTGTTAATGCGATCTATTTACAATACTAATCGTCGTAGTTTAATACTCAATAACTATATGTTCTTTTTCTTCTTTATAACAGAACAACTACTCGTCGCGTACCCGTGTTGACAAGATTGAGATTAATACGGCAATTCTTGTGATTCTATATAAAAAAGATGGTTGTGTTTACACCTTGGAGATAATCACTCTAAACATAGGTGAGTGATTTGACAGTGGCTCATGTATGAGAACTAGTTGGAATACTAGCGGTCAAAATTTGATACACAAGAACTTTTTATGCTTTCTCTTTTTTACAACAGAATAATCACACATATTACGTTTCTTTTTCTGCAAGATTGAGGATATTACGGCAATCTTACGTTTTGTGAAAAAGATGGTTTTGTTTACAATTTGGAAAGAATCCCTCTAAATAGAGGTGAGTGATATGACAGTGGTTCATTTTAAGATCAATTTAATGTAACCGGGGTGCATTAGTGAGAATTCTTATTCATGTTACAGGAAGCCTTTGACGGATGTTTACGATTGATTTATGAATGTGGTTTGACAAAATTGAGGAATCTTTTTCTTTTGAACTTTACGATTGTTAGAGTAAGTACGCCATCATCTTTAACATATCTTAGAAGGTGGTAACTCTTATAAATGGCGGAGCTAAGGATTGTCCTCTGTCGTTTTAGGGTGTAACTTACGGTTATACTAGTGGAAATCTGAGTTTCAGAACACTTACTCCGGTAATAATTTCTTCATCTAATAAATTCTGACAAGTTTGGTACTTGTGGGCCTTTCCTTGTGTTTCCTTTACACCAGGGTATGCACTCTTATATTCAGGTGACTTTCAACTTGGCCTAACACAAATCACATGGATATCTTTGAACTTGACCCCACACGTGGGTGTACCCCTTTTCTTTATTATTTTTAATATATATAGTGTGTTATACTTTGAATCGTAAATATTTTTGTCTTCTTGGCTTGCAGCCCTGAAGAAGTCGAAAGGCATGATATGAATGCCAGACGAAACACGTGTTGGCTGCTTTCTTTGATTGATGGAAACCAGAATTGAAATAAATGGAAATGATGCTGTAACAACATACCTTGGTGTTGTCAATAAGGTGAATACACTACTTTGGATATAAAGTTGGACACTTCAACAACCTAAAATACTGTGGACATTTATTAAAATAATCTTGGACTGGAGAGAAATTGTGGTATATTGATTATTGGGATTGCTCAGCAAAGAATCTTTTGAACCCAATCGATCGTCAGGCACGTGAACGACAGCCCCCCACAGAACAAGGGACTCGACACCCTCCAAAAGAGCCACTCGCATCAAAGCGTCTCTGGGACAAGGAGTGGACCTGAAACCGGCCGGGGGAGCCTGGGAAAATCCAAGATAAACACCTTCTGACACCACCAGTAGCACCCACTGATCTGACACAGACGCACGCCAAGATTCCATGAAGTAAGTGAGGTGACCCCCAACCGGACCCACACCATGAGTGAACCAGTCAGGAAGTGAAAGAGCAGGAGGAAGAAGCACCGGAGAACCGGGATTAATCAAAAAAGGAAGGAGCACCCCGGCCACGCCCCCACCCATGAAAGGGCCGACCAGCATGACCCCACCTAGAAGGACCAAAAGCCCTCTGAGAATCAAAGGAACGGAATCGACCAACCCGTTCAGGAGCAAGGATATTACGGTCCACCGCCGTCATCATCACCCTCTCATCCAAAGGTGAACCAAAAAAAACTTAACCCCAGAAAAGGGATCAGCATCATGAGACTCTTCTGCGCAGCATCCGCCTTCCAGGAATGAAGCCACAACGGACGCCTCGCATCGACAGAAGACCTATCCGCAGAAGCCGCCACCCCCAATGAATCAAAAGAGACATCAGAAAGTAGGCGAACCTGCTGCTCCAACATAGCCAGAGTAGAAGAGACATCTTCCCCCTGGTCTAACAAAGCAGCCAAAGACTGAAAACCCTTAATCAAGGATTGGATTGCGCAAGAGAAATAGGCAGCAGCCGGATATAAAATGCAGCAGCCGCAAAAGTGCGATAAATCACACCATTCATCATACGAACCACAGGAACTGCAGGAGAGGAATCCTCAGAAACAACAGCCCCTGAGAGGACACACAGGCCAACAAGGAATCAACCTCAACTGAGGACGTGAAGCATCAGCAAAGTCCAGCAGAGGATAGCGTTTAATCAAAAAAAACGCGGAAAAGAGCCCATGCCCACAACTTATACTATGTTCCAAAAACCTTCAACACAGAAGAATGCAGAGGCAAAGAATCAGGCTCAGGACGCAGACATCGTGAAAAAGACATCCTCCAGAGGCACGACCGATTCAGGAAAAACCAAGTCCATTCTGTGAATGTGACACAGCACCTCCTTAAGGTCGGCACACTGCACAAAGCGACCCTTGACAACAATGTCAGAGTCAACAGAAGGAGCACCATCAATCCTCGCCCATTAGTCAGGAGGAACTGGCAACCAAAATTGCAAAGCAGCAGCCACAGCAGAAATGCCCATATGCTGCCACCAATCCATTGAATGAATAGGCACACCAGAACCAGAAGCCCCTAAGGGGTCAGGAGCAGTGAAACACGAAGAACCACCCTCCACGATGTACCAATACATGAGTGAAACAATGCACAGAAACACTCGACCGGATAAAAAAAAGCTGGAGGTCGCCAGGCAACCAAAGTAAACACCCATGGCACGCCCCCTAAGCAGGACAAACATCGAGGAAGACATGCGCGCCACGCCTAACGAGGCTCCAGACCCCCAGCAGCTCATCTCAGCAGCACGATACCAGCGCGCTTACCCCAGCCGTCCACAACCATCAAGGCCATCAGGTAAGCTCAACAACAAAAACCGGCAAAGATATCAGCCGACCGCGTGAATCCCACTAAACAGGACGCGTGGTCGGCAAAGGGCACACCACAACACAACCTCCCGCTCAGCAGGAAGTGCAGGAGTGGCCCCATAGAAAGCGAGCTCCCCTAGCGAACTCGCAGAAGAAAAAGCACCACAGGTCCGCTAAAGCAGGACAAGGTGCCTGGCAGAAGAAAGGGGGAAACAATTATTTAAACAGAAACAAAAAGCACAAAGGAAAACAATTTAAAAAAACTAACTTCCCCCATCCAAATACCCAAGGGCACAAGGGGCTGCTCAAGCAGGACCCCCAGCCCCACTCACCTGATCAGCAGGTAACACAGCACTCGGAGTAGTGCAGAAAAAAAGAACAGGTCGTGTTGGTGTTTCTGTATCCCTGGAGCCACTGGGGGCCATCTTGGAGGAGGGAGAGGGAGACTAGAGCGTTTTTTTGTTTTATACTTGGAGTTCTGTGTGGAGCCGGAGGCTCATGGGTGATTACTGTGGCGAGGAAGGCGGACGAGGAGGTAATGTGAACTTGGCAGGAGAAAGTCTTAGGTCGTCCAGAAGGAGTCGCTGTTGGTCCAGCACGCTCAGCAGTGACGCAAGCAAACTCCTCCTCTTCCTGTCATGACCACAGGACACATATTGTCCTGTCAAATGTTTTTCCTGCTGTGCCTCAGCCTATAAATGCTTCAAGCAGCTGGTTCAGATGAGGATGCCTTTAGCAGACTGTGCAGTGTTCTATGTTAGTATGAGTGTGCTTTAATTACATTCGGGTAGTTGTATCCATCTGGCGCTAAGAGTCAGAGACGTGTCGGACGAGGCCTGTGCATTATGCTTTGGCTACAACAAATGGCAGGTGGCACAGGACGTGAAAGTCCGACTCGTGTCACAAAAGAGGGAATGATGTTCTACCGGCTGCAGGCAGAGAACAGAAGGAAACTGAAATGCCTTACCATGCTATATAGTTTCCATCTAGTGTTGACTCCAATGTATCTAAATAAAAAACGCTGCTCCCACTCGCAAGTGGATTTCCTGTAGGCTGTGTGTTCTTTCCAACTTACTATCATGGGTGGAAGATGATGGAATAAATCCATGGGTGACCATTCCCACAGCCCAGTGGCTTGAACCCTCCAGTGCTCGACACTTAGACACCTTAGGGTATTAGTTGCACACAAAAAATCCCATAAATAAATAAATAAATAAGACAGCTATAAAGAGTTAAAGACCGGGTTGTTTGCTTGACGCCTGGCTCCACCAACAGGAAAACCATCAGTACCTGGAGGGAATGATGCAGAATATTGCATGCTACATATGTTTTCCTTACTTAATATGTATGTTACTTTCTGTACAAGGGAAATTGAATATGGGAATTTGGAGGTAAATGCATTTGATTTTAATACTTCAAATTTGCTCCTTCTCACTTCATTTCGGCAGATCGTATTCTAGTAAAGGCGCCTTCTTTGCATCACGATATATATATTTTTTCTCAACAATATGCTACCTTCGTCATTCTCTGTAATCTGTACGAGACGATCAGAACATGAAGAGTGAGGTCCCTCATTTAGAACTGAAGGATATACTGTGCGTCCTGTTTATAGTGTATGTATCGCTCTACACTCTTAAGTTGAGTGTACCGAGCATCCACCTATGTTTGGCGGACGTCCAGCAATAGCCAAACTTTAAACAAGGGCCAAAGTCTTCCTGAGGGAAGTAGTGTTCTCTAAAGTAATTTCATGAGGGTAATTTGATACCTTATTCAATTCTTTCATGTGATGTGTTTCAAAGTTCCCTCCCCGCCAACATTATGGTCCGCCCGCCCAATCTAAAATCTGTTGGACCATAGGTTTGAAGACGGCAGAGACTACTCTGTCTCCACCGTGGTCAAACCCCTCTAACGGAGTAAAGGTTTTCAGAGTTTGGCTGTACATCTGCCTGTGTGAAGTTGGCCTGGCATATGCTGTCCACTATTCTAGTGGGCGCCTTGCACCAGTCCAAACGACCCTTATTGATGGTAGGTTTAGACAACTTTTATAGAAAGCTATCCTAGTAGTAGCTGTGGAGAGCAGCCTTCAGGCTAAGTCTTGGAGGAATGTAAAGCAGCTTGTTTTACCAGTCTATTGTGGAAATTAGCAAAATTAATGTACCTAAGCGGCGTTCATTTGCCCTCTCCCGTTCCCCCCCCCCCCCCTGTAGGCACCACGTATGCCCTGAAATGTCGACCACATCATTCTGCCAATGAAAGCCCGTACCCATATGTACACGACAGCCATTCTAGGCACCATGGCCTTTTGCCCATTGGAATCCCCGGCTTCCCTCCTGCGCGTATCTTAAACCTTCTCTCACATGCATAGACCATGAAACCCTCTCCCTCTGCGCGACCCTGCCCTGAAAAGGCAACCCTTCTGCTTGACCCACGCAAACCCCCCATTTCCTCTTGGAGAGGCATCCTTTGCCTCAGCTGACATAGCCCTCCCCAGCTGCACCTGACTGCCCCCGCTCTCTCATGTACGGGTCATAAGATCACTCTCTGTGCGACTCTGTCCCTGCGCGCACCCTGACCCCCCTCCTTCTCCCTCACACGGACAAGTCATAAACCTTCCTCCTCTGCAAGACCCTGTCCTTGGGAGTCACGGCCGCGCCTGACCAACACCTCCTTTCCTTTCGTGAATAACCCCTCTGTTAGTAAACCCTCTCTCCGCGATGAACTGTCCACACATGTCCGAGGCCATCGCCTAAGCCGGGAGATACTGTTTACTGCCCCTTATTGTATGGAGTCACTCCTCTTCAAAGAACCCACTATTGATCCTGGCTTCCCCACCCCCTGGGCTACGATCAGGCGCACACATCCTAATAATCAGCGGAACATTCAGCTGCGTCATTGCCCCCTCTCTTATCTACAGTTCAAAGGTCTCTATTGATAACATATGTGGGGTAAGATTGACACGAGGATTATAGGGATGTCTTTTCTTTGTGTCACAATGTCCTGATTGTAATGCCAAGTGTTTTGTAAGGTATAAAGGACGGAGTCTCAGCTCACTTGTTAGAGCACCTCCCGATGGCACCTTGTTTCGTGTCTGAAATGACAGGCTCTCCTCATGAGAATTAAACTCTGTTCTTGATTCCTGCTTCCAGCGCCCGTCTCTTTATTTGGTAACTATTCAGAATGGGAACTAAGAGGCGTCTTGCGCCAGCAGCCTGGGCATCGATGGTAATATGGGCTCCTGTTCCACAATTGGCGTCCCAACGCGGGGTCCATCAGTGACATAAGGTCCAGTAAGAGAGATCCAGACGATGAGGTGAACATCTAAATGATCGGAGTATACCTGCCTTGAGAGGGCCCTCGTCCGGCTGCCGATTGAATGAACTTCACCTATTCTGAACGGACCTCTCTTGAGTGACCTACTGTCCTGACTGGAATCCCACAGGACTGCTGCGGTAAAATCATGGAGTAAGAGAACGATCGGGCGCTGGAAGGAGGAAGGCGAAGAGCTGCCCACACGGTCCGGTCCGGGTAAGGTCGCGTAAATGCGACAAATTGTGAAATGATTGTTTGTTGGATAATACTAGTATTACGCTTTGTTGAAACCTCTGGAGATTCACCGTCTGCAAACGGAGAAAACAACAGGCTCTCCCTTTGCAAGCAGTGAAGGATAGGTAACGCAGACTTTTGTCCCCGTTGTAATCCGTCGTGCCTATCTTCCTCCCCCACTGTTGTCCCGAACTGTCGTTCGTGGATTATTGTCTGGAGATTCTTTGTCTGCAAACAGGGAAGAACAAGGTCTCGCTTTGCAGGTAGAGAAAGAGTGGGTAACGCAAACCTTTTCGCACCCACTTATTCTCCCCACTGATTGTTTGATTGACCGTACATTAAGTGTTCGGTATTGGTTCTTTTGAGGTATTCACCGCCTGCAAACAACGGAGAATAGAAATATTCTGTCTAGTCTTTGCCCGCCGTGATAAGATAGGTAGTGCAGACTTTTGTCCCCGTTGTAATCCGTCATGCCTATCTTCTCCCCACTGGTTGGTAGCCTGTTTAGCCCGGACCGCTTATTAGAGTTGAACCATCCAGCTCCACTGGAGGGCACACCTAATAAGGACCTGTTCATTAAGTGTGGACTAGTCGCTATAGCTTATAATAGGTTATGGCATAAAAATACAAGAAAAGGAGTTGAGCGAAATCAGTAGGCCACTGAGGTGTTATCAACTTCGCTAAAAATTAAATAAGAAACGTTAGAAATAACCCGTAATAAGAAACATAAAAATGGCGAGGGAAGACAAGCTTGACACCAAGGCAAGCCACGAGGTAGCTAGGTTCCGTTGCCTATTCCTGCCCCAAACATGTCTGCCTCATTGCCCACCACGCCCAAATAACGGTCACATGAAATAGATACAAATCAATAGGTACCTACCCCCATTCCGGAAACTCCCGAAGTGCCACAGGTCCGCGGTTACGCCCATCCGGTAGGCGAGGCCTCGAGGCATGCGGGGCTCGCCTGGCCGCAGTCGGAAGGGGAGGCTGTGGGGCGGACGGCCCAGAAAACCGTGATGGCCTCTCCTTCTCTCCTCTTCTGCTGCCCTGCAGGCCACGGGGGGGGGGGCTGTCTTGCCTCAGCCACCGACCACCCCCCCCCCCTCTGTCTCTCGCCTGGTCCGGCCCGCAAGGAAGGCCGAAGCCAAAAGCGAGAACGGCGGCGCTTACAGGTAGTCCCGCCACATGTCAAATTCCTGGATAGTTACAGGTAGTCCCGCCACATGTCGACGCCTGGACAAGCGCAGGTAGTCCCGCCACATGCCGACGCCTGGACAAGCGCAAGTAGCCCCGCCACATGTCCACCCCTGGAGAGTTGGAGGTAGTCCCGCCACATGTCAAAAGGGGGGGGGGCTGTCTTGCCTCAGCCACCGACCCCCCCCCCCATCTTCAATAGCCGGCACGGCCAATATCGAAACGGCGGAGCCGAGGATCGGCGAGGGGTCGCTGGAAGGGGGAGGTGGCGCGAACGAGCCTCCCCCACCTCCCTCCAGGTGGAGGCTTCCAGCGACACCCCAACGCTCTTACTTAAAGAGGGTCCACATCGAAAAGCGGTCTTTTGCCCGGGACGGGCACACTGTTAAAGATTAGACTGCAAACGTCAACATTATCGGCGCCATCTTGCCCTTTCCCAAGCCCATTCGTGCGCGTAAGCGGCAGCCATTTTGAGCACCATGGTCTCCCTGCCCCTCGCTGATAGCCAGCGCGTCTCTCTCTCTCTTAACCTCGCAAGCATCCCCCTGCACGCTGGCAACCCCCGCTCTCTCATGCCTGGGGTCATAAAACCCCACTTCAGCGCAGCTTCACCACTGAAATCCCATCCTGTTCCCAGCGCGACACCTCCCCTCATTCCTCTCATGGCCTCAGATCCTTTTGATGCAAACCCCCTTTTCCTGTATCCCCGTTTGTCTTCCTTGTTCCCAGGCCGCCACCTGGCCCTGCGGATACTGTTTATTACCCCGTACAGTAGGAAGCTTCCCCTCCCTATCAAAAGACCCTCGAGCCGATCAAAGCCCCCACCCTATGAGATCCGATCAACCCCATGCATTCCGTGAATCGGCGGAATGCCCTGCTGTGCGACAACCAACACCTGTTGTGACCGGGGTGGGGAATCCAACTGTAAATGTATGTGGGAACGGGTCTGAAGGGGAGATTCCGAGGATGTTCTTTCTAGTACTAAAGTATTGCGAGAATGTGTTATGTGTAATAAAGGTCGTAAACTCCAGTATAAGAGGCCAGGCCTCAGAGATGTGGTTAGAGCACCTCGTGACGATACTTGCTGTCTGAATTGATGTGTTCTCCTCCGGAGAGAATAAAATCCTCGTTTCCCGCCTTCCAGTCTCCAGCGCCTGCTTCTTCATTAATTAATATCGGTGGGTCATAGAGGCGATACCGCCGGGCAACATAAAAGGTTTTTTGGTTACCGGTTGTCTTTGGAACCCCTTTTTTACAATTGGCGCCCAACGTGGGGCCCATCAGCGACTCGTGGATCCAGTGGGAGAGGTCCCGACGACAGAGTGAACGACTGCAACGATCGGAAGGTACCCTGTCCGATAGACCCTCGTCTGACAGCCGATCATCCGAACTTCACTGGTTCCGAACGGACCTCTCTCGAGTGATCTACGGTCCTGACTGGGAACCATCAGGAGTGCCACGAGAAGTACGAAGAGAAGAGGACGATCGGGCGCTGGATTCGGAAGACAGGAAACTATCCATGCGGTCCGGGTAAGGTCGTGTAAACACGACGAATTACGAAAATAATTGATAATTGATTGATAATTGATGAGAAAATACTAGTATTACTTATTGTTAATTCATTTGGAGATTCACTGTCTGCAAACGGAGAAATAACAGGCTCTCCCTTTATAAACAGTGAAGGATAGGTACGCACCCGTCGGACCTATTTTTCCCCCTCCCTATTGAATAATTGCCCCCCCCCCCCCCATTGATTAACTGTTATATAATTGTTTTCTGGAGATTCTCTGTCTACAAACAGGGAAGATTAGGTCCCCTCTTTGCAGATAGTGAAAGGGTAGGTGACGCGAACTTTTGCGAGCCTACTTATTCTCCCCATTTACCATATTGATTTTTTATTTTCGACCTAACATTGATTAACTGTTATAGATTGTTTTCTGGAGATTCTCTGTCTGAAAACAGGGAAGATTAGGTCCCCTCTTTGCAGATAGTGAAAGGGTAGGTGACGCGAACCTTTGCGAGCCTACTTATTCTCCCCATTGACCATATTGATTTTTTATTTTCGACCTAAAATTGATTGCTCAAAAGATTGGTTCATGAGGTATTCACTACGTGCAAACAACGTAGAATAGAAATATTCTGTCTAGTCTTTGCACGTAGCGATAAGATAGGTAGTGCTGACTATTATCCCATTGTGATCCGTCATGCCTGTCTTCTCCCCACTAGCTAGTAGCCTGTTTAACCCGGACCGCTTATTAGAGATGAACCATCCAGCTCCACTGGAAGGCACCCCTAATAAGGACATGTTCATGAAGCATGGATTAATCGCTATAGCCTATAGTGAGCTGTGGCATAAATATACGAAAAAGGATCGAGAAAATCAGTGGCCACTGAGAGGATCCTTTGATCTTGACAAAATAGAAACTGTAGAAATAGCCCTTCATAGGAATAAAACAACACCTATTATGCTCGATAGTCTCGGCATGTGGCGCAGAGAAGCCACACGACGAAAGGAAAAGGACGAATTCGGAAAAAGTATAGGGACACGACGGACAACCCCCCAAACGTCTAGTAGGCATAGAGAAGGGCCAGCGATGGCACAGTTCCAAGGAGTAGACATGGAAGAAGAACGGTGTAAAGGGATGTGCCGACAAGCCAACCCCGGAACACAACGACCCGAAGGTAATCCCCCGACACTATACACAGGACGAACAGATGTAAAACAAGACCAATGTGCTTTCTGTAAATGTCTTGGACACTGGAAAGCCCAATGCCCGACTCTGCAGAGCATAGATAAGAACGGAGGGTCGACAGAAAGAACAGGCCGACAGAAAGGAAAAAGACGTGAGATAAAAACCAATCAGACTAGTGCAGACAGAATAGACAGGACCACCCCGTTTGATCATGCCCGGTGGCACAGATTTCGTCAGGCCAATTTTAACGACATGTTAGAATTCTGGGACTGATTGCTCTCTGTTGCTCCCCCACTCTGAAAAACAAACACCACTGCAGGTCAGTGTAAACAACCCCCGTTAAAGAAAAGACTCAAGGAAGCCAAGCGTCTATTATATAAACTTAGGATTTAATTACGGTAAAGAAAACACACAACCAACGGTAAATAGAATAACTAGTAGAACTCTCACTAAAACAAACTTTACTGATAGGAAAAATACAAAACGTGTTATGCTCACTCCGGAAGTCCTCCAATGTAACAGTTCGATGGTCCCGCCCATCCGGAACACCTAGCACGTGTGGGGCGGGGCCTGCCAGCAACCCTGGGCCAAAAAGAGATCGCCGGCGAGAAGGTACTGGAGACTCCACACAGCAGGCAATGAAATGGTCTTCCCATATTGCCCTTCCAGGGATGGCGTCCCCCGGGCCGCGAGTAGGGAGGGGGCGGATGCAAATGACCCCCTCCCTCGTATCTCCTGGTCCGGCCATCACGAATTCCTCCATCGAACGGATGCAGGGTGGGCAGGGAGGGAGAGGCGACGCGGACGAGCCTCTCCCCACCTCCACAGGTAGGAGGCTTCCCTGCCCTGGCCCGGCGCCGATGTCCTCCAGCCGGGCGATGGCCATATACCTGCGCAGCACAGGACATGCAGTGGCCAGCTGGTATACTTGCGCAGCACAGGACATGCAGTGGCCAGCTGGTATACTTGCGCAGCGCGGGACAACACACAATGTCCGATGGTATACTTGAACAACACCGGACGTGAAGTGGTCCCCCAAGAGTCGGAATCAGGGGTGTAGGGTGGTCATCATGTGCACCCCTGATTCAAAGGGACGGCACAGGCAAGCCTCCCTTGCCTCCCCAGATGAAGGCTCCACTGCTGTACCCTGGCACCCCGAACCAAAATGTCCTGCTCCAACAGCATGATGTTCTGTTCTTCATCACCATAAGAAGTTTCTTCCACTCCTGATGGATACGACAAAGGTGGCTGCCGCAGGGTCTCAAAATGGCGTCTGGGCCCTCGAAAGGCGGGTCTAGGCCGCTGGAGTAACTTTGTCCGAAATTGCAACTCGGGCACTTGCCCACCTGGGCGCAAGCCCCCACCATCGACAAACATCCCCTCGACTTTGAAGATTCTACCAGAGTCCCAAGAGCCCTCAGCTCCTTTCAGATTTCCGATGGGGAACAGCTGCATTGATCACTAATGAAATAACCACGGCACGGCAACAAGATGGCGGTGCTCTCGTGTCTGCATCAGCTTCCGTCTGAACCACCCAGGAACATTATGGACTAACGAACTCGAGTAAGTTCCGGCTGAACATCAACATGACCCGGTAAGAAAGACTCTACTCCCTCCCTCTCTTGATTGACGGTCCACACCACCAGCCCCTCTGTCAGCACAGTTTTTTTGGACTGCCGAAAGGGACCCTGGTCCAACCGCCAATCGTCGAGGACATTTTTCCCCTGATGCTACTTCCGGACTAAACCGGCCTCGCCCAAAATGGCGCCGGTATCAAATAGGAACTAACGGATGCCTCGTGGTGTTCCTTGGCTAATAAAACTTGATGTACTAAGATATATATACGGACCATTGCGCACTCGATGTTAAAGGGAGGAGGGTTCACTTGGCGAACATTTAAGAAGGGTTCCGTAAAATGTTGATTTCAATGAACAATCTATTTTTGATATTTGTTGTAACTGATACATAACGTCGCTTATGATACATACCCACGGTATATATCTAGGAAATGTGATTACGATGAGCTCGCCTGTGTTTCCATTTATGAACTGAAATGCCCCTGATTCCGTCGTCACGCAATGAAATATTTTTAGTTACTTGCAAATAATTAAATTAAGGTTTTTTACATGTTCTTGTGCTACAAAATAACCCCCTACTGTATGTGCTTCCATCGACGACATATCAGGCCAAAATATGAATTGCGCTCTCACATTTCACGTACTAAATAATTCTGCAAATAAAGGTTTTAACAACTATGAATAAGCATCGCATACTTTTGTAAATGTGGGTATCGGTGGGAGGGTTTTTCTGTGCGCAACCATTCTGCTCCTCTTTTTAAGGTTATCTGAAGAAACGGTTGTTCGGCCCTGGATTAATGATCGACTCAAAGGTATGATACGCTGCCTCCAAAATATGCGACTAAGCCCAGGAACTAAACGTATGAAGAAGGACCTCGACTTCTGAGAATGGGTAAAGAAAAGCGGGGTGATTGATAAATTGTTATAAAGATATGGTGATCAAAGGTACTAAAGTACAGGGTTGAACGACGAACTGATATGCCTTAGAACCTCACAGCTTTGGGAATGATTTAGGGATCCCAATGGCCGGATACATCTACAAAACCGGGTATCTCACGCTAGGCACCTCTGATTCCTTTTTTAGCGTTTCCCTACACACGATCCTTCATGCCATCCTCGAACCCCCCATGAACCATCTATCACATTGCCCGCCCCCCTTGACTTCAGAGACAAAGACCCTAAGGATTATATCCCGAAGAGATAAGTACGAGTATGCAGTAAGTAAAGGACTTTCGTGCCCGTACATTTGATGTGTTCGGATGTTGTCCCCCACCTCCCCCCTTTTTTCCCTCCTTTTTCCCTCTGCAGATTGCATTGAAGTCCTGATTAGGGTACCGTGAAGAATCTGGAACCACGTCACGCCCGATGCATGAAAAAGGATTAACGCTGCAAGACGGCACAAAAAGACGCCCTACCCGATGCACGACCTTTCTGTACCCAATCTAACGCTCTTCCGTCCCAAAACTGCATGCTTTCTACATTCTAACACAGACCAGAAACGTCCAACGTCGGGTAACGCACTGAATAGTCCAAACAATACACGGTCATTCTCCATGTTACATGTGTACTGTTTAGCCTATTGTCTCTCTCTCTCTCTCTCTCTCTCTCTCTCTCTCTCCCTTCCGCCCCTCCATACTTCCCTCTTCCTAGCGACTGGCACCTAATTGACGAACCTGGTGCACCTCCTGATTGGCCCCAAATACCACAAGTATTTGCTCAAATTCGTCCTAAATAAAAATTGTATCGGTACCACGTTACTACCTCTCCTTTTCTACTAAAATATGGATGAAATTTAAATTGGCCGATAGGAAAGGGACAGGTAAGACGACAAAGGTTCTCTAAATTTGACCCACTCTCAGGGACCTATTTGTCAGTGGCTTCTATGATAAAATATGTCTGTGGTAATGCGACCATCCCCATTCCAAATTGTCTCTACACCCCAAACAGTAAGAAATAGTCGAGACACCCCCGTCTTCCCAAGATGCCCCCAGTTTGGGGTCAGCTGCCCTGAACGAGAGCCTGAAAAACGCCCCCTACTCTAATTCACTGTGTGCCTAATTGTTTTCCACAAGATCCCTCCTTCCCCGAGGATAAGTTTAATAATTATCGCAAACCACCCCCCGAGTTTTTGTAGTAACCAGGTTGCGAGGATTTATATAGAAAGTTAGAAAGATGTGTGCAAAGTTGAAATTTAGATCGAACATCGAAAGAACTTGTTGCAGTAAGCCTTGTTGTAAATGAGATGTTTTTATGTAATGCAGACTTGTTTAGCCTAAGTTCACCCCTCAGAAGGATGCCTATCAGACTATGGTGAATAGCACGTTGCACTTTTTTTGTAAAATACAAGGCCCTGAAGACCAGCCTAGCCTTGAAAGACTCGTACTAGGGAAATGGGTCTCTACCAGAAGAACTGACATCTACTATAATAGACGTATGCAATAAATGAGTACCAGACCTCGTACCTATTACAAATGAACGTAATAACCATCAAAGCGCCAAGGAATTAGCCAGCAAAGGGAAGTTGTAAGGAATCCAGCAAACCCATCATCAATTGTTTGTACGTTGACTGCGAGTCTCAAATGTAGCGGGTGTTTACCCCAGTTGCTTGGTATCGGGAGAGAAATAGATTTATGTAATTGCCTTCTTCTGCAAAATCTCTAAAGACTGTCTTTTCAAAACTCATTTAAGGGTACCACTGTCGGAGGAGAAAGAGACCGGATGTGGGAGTACGCGGCCTGACTGCAGATTGTGAAACCTCAGCAACGGAGGCCAAGGCGAGACCACAGCAGTAAGGAGTCGCAGGACGAGGCACTGTTTCAGACAAAGCTAAAAAGAAAGGGCTGACCTGAGGCCCCTGCTCTATGATCGATGTGTGCCAAAGAGTCCCCGCTCTCTGAACTTGGTTATGAACCCGCCTGTCTCAAATTCTCTGTCCCCCTGATCTGCCCCCGACTTGGCCCTACTCCATCCCCTCCTCCTCCGACCTACCATAAGGACTGTTCATACCCACACCTCTCCACCTGAACTTCCAAGTTCCTCCAAAATCCTACTGAGCTACCCAGAAAAGGGTATTTCCTGCATCGAAAGGAATGGAACTCCAACCGAGTAGACCACGAACTATGTTAATCTTAGAACGGTGATCTAGAACTCCACCAAGGGTCACCCCTAATGAGAAGATGAACGAAGTATGTGGTTCTACCCGCTGCTGAACGCCTCGAAGATGATGGAAGCAACAGGAAATACCCACCACACAGACCCAAGAAATAAACAGATCTCTCAACTCAGGGACAAATTGCCCTTTTCATCGCAACTCTATGCTCTGGGTTACGGAAGAAAATGCACCTGCTCCAAAACCGTAACGCATTTCTCCTATGAGGTCTGGCGAAACCAAACAGAATGTACCCATGCCCGCAGACCTCCAACAACTCAATCCACGTGAACATTCCCGTTGACAGAACGAATTGCGATCCAGGTGCTTAACAGTGCCAACAGAAGACGACAAAGACACCGAGAACTCTGATATTTTTATTTTGTCTATATCTCATTTCTCTCCCGATCGCCATTGGACTGACTATGCTCCCGCCGAATGCAAAAAGGACTTACTTATATGATAACTTACCAGCTCCTATTCCGAATGACTATAAATATCTATGATCTGAGCCCAACGCCCTCGCTACGTAATTCTGGTCTGATATTGCATTATGATGATTTCTCCTGCAACCAACTTAACAATGAACCCGCTTACTAAATGATGAGATTTTTCAATGTAATGTTTTTTAATATGATGTATATGCACAGTTCCTCTTGCCTAGATCCCCTCTCCCCTACTTATGACCACTGCATATAGGTATAGATAGGAAATAGGCCAGCAAGATGTCTCGGAAATGTTAAAGGGAGGACTGTTAAAGATTAGACTGCAAACGTCAACATTATCGGCGCCATCTTGCCCTTTCCCAAGCCCATTCGTGCGCGTAAGCGGCAGCCATTTTGAGCACCATGGTCTCCCTGCCCCTCGCTGATAGCCAGCGCGTCTCTCTCTCTCTTAACCTCGCAAGCATCCCCCTGCACGCTGGCAACCCCCGCTCTCTCATGCCTGGGGTCATAAAACCCCACTTCAGCGCAGCTTCACCACTGAAATCCCATCCTGTTCCCAGCGCGACACCTCCCCTCATTCCTCTCATGGCCTCAGATCCTTTTGATGCAAACCCCCTTTTCCTGTATCCCCGTTTGTCTTCCTTGTTCCCAGGCCGCCACCTGGCCCTGCGGATACTGTTTATTACCCCGTACAGTAGGAAGCTTCCCCTCCCTATCAAAAGACCCTCGAGCCGATCAAAGCCCCCACCCTATGAGATCCGATCAACCCCATGCATTCCGTGAATCGGCGGAATGCCCTGCTGTGCGACAACCAACACCTGTTGTGACCGGGGTGGGGAATCCAACTGTAAATGTATGTGGGAACGGGTCTGAAGGGGAGATTCCGAGGATGTTCTTTCTAGTACTAAAGTATTGCGAGAATGTGTTATGTGTAATAAAGGTCGTAAACTCCAGTATAAGAGGCCAGGCCTCAGAGATGTGGTTAGAGCACCTCGTGACGATACTTGCTGTCTGAATTGATGTGTTCTCCTCCGGAGAGAATAAAATCCTCGTTTCCCGCCTTCCAGTCTCCAGCGCCTGCTTCTTCATTAATTAATATCGGTGGGTCATAGAGGCGATACCGCCGGGCAACATAAAAGGTTTTTTGGTTACCGGTTGTCTTTGGAACCCCTTTTTTACAACACGCCCCATGCCTTCTCTCCTCAACTTTGAAGATTCTATGAGAGCCGGGGGGGCTCCCCGACCCCTCCGCATGGGCGCCCCCGTCCCCCTCACTGGGAACCGCGACATCGACGCACTCCTGCCGGCGCCAGCCTCAGTTTGGAAATGGCTAAAACACAGCCAAGGTACAGACTTGTTCAGTTCCGGTGGAACACCAGAGTGACCCGGTAGGAAAATTGTTGTTGCCCTCCCCACTCTTTGACTGATGGTCCATTTGTTAGACTGTTACCACATTGCGAAAAACTTTTTGAATTGCCAACGGAAGGTTCTGGTCCAACCATGAGTCATTGGAGACATTCTGACTATACCGGAACCTGCCTGACCTCGCCCAAAATGGCGCCGATACACAAGAGGAAACTTTCGAACTCCCTGTTCACCCGGATTGCTCGAATATTGATGCACTGAGATATGTATGCATTTTTTGGACAATGGAAGTCGATAAGATGGATAATGAGTATGTGTTTAAAGAAAGAAGCAAATGTAAGACAGATATTGACCATGTGTTTGGACAATGAACTGATCTAGGGTGGGTACTAATTATGATTGGGAACAATGAAATGGTGTAATTTGGGAACCGAGTGAGCATCTGGATAATGAATTAATGAATTAAATTAAGAACTGACTTCTTGACATGCATCATGCTTGCTCTGTAGGGAAGTTTGATACGATTTTATTGCACTGCTGCACTTTATGCAATGAACTGCCACCAACTTCGTTCTTCTTATGTACAGTTCCAATCTGCTCCGTGGCCGGTCCACTGGGTTGTAGGCCTGTATTTATACACCAGCACCTTTTTTTTTTATTAAAGGTATTTTTGAAAAAGAAAGCATAGTTGTAGCGGTTGCATTAATGAGTTTTGAATGTATTACTACTGTGAGCAACGAGAAAGTATGATGAAGGCTGAAGGTTAAAAAGGACCCGATATTTAGCAGCTACATTATGTGTCACAGGCAGCCGGAAAAGTGTTTTAGAAGCCTTAAAGCGACACCACAGAAATGCCACCTGACCGCCACCCTTGCACCCAACCAAAAGGGGTTACGACCAAGTAACTCATGTAGATACGCAGATCGTCAATGATTATCTATCTGACATTTCTGGTCCCTCTAGGCTTAAACGCTGAGATGGCAAAGAAACGCACTACGTGGAGATAAGTCAAGTATGTGGTAGGTAAAAACATTTTCGGATTACTGCATGCTAATGTGGTTTGAATGCTGCCCCCCCACCCCTTCTTTCTCCTCCCTCCTGCAGGTCACGTCAGAACGTCGGCTGAAGTGTGGGAGAGCGATGATTGAACCACCGACGGAAAAGGGAAGGAGGGAATATGTGCATAGTCCTTATGACGATAAGTTTTTAAAAGACGGAGACTTAAACATGACTGTTCCTCCTTAGAACGTAGCGACTGGGAAGATGGACTGACATAGAAACTTGACGGGTACTGTATGACGAAAATTGACTCGAAATAACACGTTAGATAATGTAACTAGACGTTTTGACTAGGTAGGGAAAGGACAAAAGAAAAGTACACGGGTAAGGGTTACCAAGACTGCACCCATCTGGGAAGTTAGAAATGTTGCGGATGTTCAAAATGTACTGCCCCCCTTCTCACACTCTTATAGATCTAGCCAAGCTGTCCGACTGTTCTCCCGATCAATACTTGCCGTTGCCTCAGCCTGGAGAACTTCCCACCAAAGGAAGGAACTGAAAAATGGTTTAAGATCCAACCATGGGTAAATAGCGCGACCAGGTTAATTTCTGATCGACTAATCGAGGTGTAAGTATTGGCAAATGAGAACGCTCGAAGAGATAACAAACGAAAAGGAAAAGGAGGGAAAAGGAGAGAAAGGTAGAAGGAGCTAAGCACGTAGGTAAATAGGATAGTAAAAGATAAATGGGATTTAAAAAGAAGATTTTGTTGGCCAACTATTGTTTTCTGTTTTGTTGTGAATGTCTTATATATGTAATACAGGTACTGTCTTCCTTCGTCTGAGTTTTGTGTGTGTGTGTATACTGTAGGGGTTTATGTTCTCCCTCTGTTTGCGTCTCTCCGTTACCTGACCCCCTACTGTTCTGTGTTATGAACGCACTAAATGACCTATTTTTGTACACGTCTCTCCCTTTCTCTATCTCTCTCCCTCACTCTGTCTCTCTCTCTCTACATGTCATACGTGTACCAAATGGCTCGTTTAGATTGCGGACGACTCTCACTCTCTATGAGAGTCTCCCTATTTCCTCTTCCTTTTTATGGTAAAACCGTGCCTCGTTGGCACCAGTCTGATTGGATACTTATTGAACGCGAAGGTGTTCAGCGAAATTGACCGAAACTAAAATGATTGTATCTCGCCATATTACTACCTCTCCTGTCTACAAAATGAATGAACTCGAATTGGCTGAGAAGGAAAGGACAGGTAAGACGACTAAGGTCCCCCCCAATCTGGCCTTTTATAGGGGAACTGTATGTCAATGGCACCTTATTTTGCTGTTCATCAGAGACGAACGCCAACGTCTAGATTGACCCCCAATGCCCAGATTGCCCCACCCCCCTTTTGCACCCAAGCGCGAGCGCCCGAAGCATCCCTGCCCCATTTTGATAGGCCCCAGCTGCTGTCCCGGATATAAATATGATGACCATGAGTAACTGTCGTCCCTCGAGAAAGACTTGTTTTTACCCTGACTATCAATGATCGCGCCCCCGCCCTGTTTGAAAAGGTTAGCCAGGCTTGAAGGGAAATGTTCCGAAATGTTGAATATGATGAAATGCACAGTTGATGGGAATCTTATTTATCCCCGCTTGAGTTATAAATAGGACGATGAATAAACTTGGCATGAACTCAGTAGGAATGCCGACATATGCACTGCTTGGTAATAGACCTCTGACTGTGACCGATGAGCGTATCTCCCAAGTACGTAGGATTAAGGGAGGAATTCACATGCATAAATGTCTTCGTCTGCCAGTTCTCTAAAAAGCTTGTTTTGTACCTATTCAAAGATTCACGATCACCGGAGGAGAAGGGTCGGACGTGACGTACAGCCTAGTTGCAGATCCTGAGACACATGTGACCTCGACCAAGGGTGGAGCTGCAGAACAACAAGATACAGGACGAGACAGCAATTTCAAACGTGGAAAATGAAACTTGACGGGCTGCCCTGAAGCCCTCCGTCTGCTAACCCACGTGTGCCTGGAGTCTCCGTCCCCCTTCTTTGGGCCCGATTGATGGGCCTGCCTGCTTGTTATCCTTTGCTCCCCTGGTCCCTTTTGTGTGTCCCAGGAACTCTGACCCAACTCCGCCCTCTCTCCTATCGACTATTTGAACCACACACCCCCTTTTCCATATGACTTCACGCCAAAAGGAAGAACGGCATTCAGATGGGAAAAGGGTGTTGCCACGGAAATATAGGTGCCGAGCATAAGGCGCCGCTAAACGGATTGTTTAGGGAACAGGACTGTGGTCTAACAGCAGAGGACTGACTGCACCCTGCAACGCGTAAGGATAAGACCCGAGCTGGACCTATAGCTCCACCGCCGGTGCTCAACAGCGCCAACGAAAGGACACGGACTAGAGCCTACCAGTGATGGCTCACTGCTAAAAGACACTGTGACGAAGAAACCTTGTATATTGAACTGATTCCGCCCTCAACTGCTTGGTCAAAATGTTCATTGGTCACATTTTTAAGTCAGAAACATTTATGCTATGTAGTGCTTCTGAAATGATAGGAACTCGACAAATGCAATTTCCTATGTGCTGCATTCTGCCCATCACATCAACTGTTCATGATTTTTTGTGCAATATGTTAGTATTGACAAATGCTATTTCATCAACCACATGTTTATATGTACGCCCCTTAACTAGGAAGGATAGGAAAATGAGCTTTGCTGTTTATATGTACGCCCACCAACTAGGAAGAATAGAAAAATGAACTCGCTTATGTTAAAAGCGGCGACTGTGGAAATTAGCAAAATTAATGTACCTAAGCGGCGTTCATTTGCCCTCTCCCGTTCCCCCCCCCCCCCTGTAGGCACCACGTATGCCCTGAAATGTCGACCACATCATTCTGCCAATGAAAGCCCGTACCCATATGTACACGACAGCCATTCTAGGCACCATGGCCTTTTGCCCATTGGAATCCCCGGCTTCCCTCCTGCGCGTATCTTAAACCTTCTCTCACATGCATAGACCATGAAACCCTCTCCCTCTGCGCGACCCTGCCCTGAAAAGGCAACCCTTCTGCTTGACCCACGCAAACCCCCCATTTCCTCTTGGAGAGGCATCCTTTGCCTCAGCTGACATAGCCCTCCCCAGCTGCACCTGACTGCCCCCGCTCTCTCATGTACGGGTCATAAGATCACTCTCTGTGCGACTCTGTCCCTGCGCGCACCCTGACCCCCCTCCTTCTCCCTCACACGGACAAGTCATAAACCTTCCTCCTCTGCAAGACCCTGTCCTTGGGAGTCACGGCCGCGCCTGACCAACACCTCCTTTCCTTTCGTGAATAACCCCTCTGTTAGTAAACCCTCTCTCCGCGATGAACTGTCCACACATGTCCGAGGCCATCGCCTAAGCCGGGAGATACTGTTTACTGCCCCTTATTGTATGGAGTCACTCCTCTTCAAAGAACCCACTATTGATCCTGGCTTCCCCACCCCCTGGGCTACGATCAGGCGCACACATCCTAATAATCAGCGGAACATTCAGCTGCGTCATTGCCCCCTCTCTTATCTACAGTTCAAAGGTCTCTATTGATAACATATGTGGGGTAAGATTGACACGAGGATTATAGGGATGTCTTTTCTTTGTGTCACAATGTCCTGATTGTAATGCCAAGTGTTTTGTAAGGTATAAAGGACGGAGTCTCAGCTCACTTGTTAGAGCACCTCCCGATGGCACCTTGTTTCGTGTCTGAAATGACAGGCTCTCCTCATGAGAATTAAACTCTGTTCTTGATTCCTGCTTCCAGCGCCCGTCTCTTTATTTGGTAACTATTCAGAATGGGAACTAAGAGGCGTCTTGCGCCAGCAGCCTGGGCATCGATGGTAATATGGGCTCCTGTTCCACAATATAATCTCTTGAATGATCAAATGAAAGAGCACCACTCGAGGTATATATATAAAATATATGTATTTGTTCTAAACACAACCCTGTAATCTCTTTATGAGGATAAAAGCAAAAGTACAACGCAAGAACTTAATTAGCACACAGTAAATTAGCACAGTATACGTTTTGCCTCACAAACCATATACTAAGAAAGTGGTATAAGCACAGCTGTAAGCATAGAGACAAGGCCTAGGGCCTGTAGAACATCTGGGGCAACCAGGAACCACCCAAGGTAGGGACGCAGGAGACCCACGGGGGACGTGGGTCTAAACACAGCCGCGAATCACCATTGACTTCTATGGAGAAAGTTTAAGTTACAGTTTGAAAGATTAAGGACACTTAGGGGTCGATTCCGATTCGGTAAAAACCGAATAGCCGTTCGGAGCGTTTTTCCCATACGAATCGTACCCTGCAACGTCCCCCGTACGTACGACGAAGTACGATTCGTACCAGGAGCTGGAATCCGTACGAATCGTACAGAGACCGTACGAATCAAATCCCCATCAGAATCTCCCTCAGAACCCGCTGTACGTGACATCTGTACGGTTCGTGGCTGGTTTTTACGACCCAGCAAGTACGATAAGTGTCGGGTACGCACGTACGACCCTTTTTCTACGGGAGCTGAAAACAGCCGTAAAAGCAGAGTTTGTGCCGAAACAGGTACGGAACGCCCCCCCCCCCCCCCCCGGGTACGGTGCGTACACCCCATGATCGCAGGGATACGCATGTACCCCTGCGATCATGGGTGTACGGTGCGCACACCCCATGATCGCGGGTACGGTGCGCACCCCAGCGATCATGGGGTGTACGCACCGTACAGTGTGTATGTGAATGTGTGCTTTTCCGTACGAATCGCACTTACCTGACGTGGACAGTACGAATCGCGTCCTGATACCCTGGTCCGGATCGTACTCGTCGGGTCGTGCGGCGTGTGTACGAGTCGTACGGAGAGGGCTCCGGATACGAATCGTACAGATGTTTTTTTCCAGGATCGGAATCGGCCCCTTAGGAGTGGAATGCGAGGGAACCCCTACAGTACTGGACACTTCGAGAGTCAAGACCCACGGGAGCACCAAAGTACTCGTGTTACCTCACCCAGGGAAGCCGGGTGCATAGGTGTCTTTTCGTGTCGGGTTTCGTCGTTGATTCCAATTCCATTGATTCCAATGGAGAGCTGCAAAGAAGTGCTGCAGGCGACCAGGAGCAAAGTATCCGGATGGATCAGAGATCAGAACCTGAAAGCAGAGAGGACAGAGTCTGGGTCACTAGCCAGTGACCAGGACGGTGACAAGGAGATGCCAGCCGATGTCGGGTGCTTTCAAGTGATCTAGGTGAAGCTTGACTCTTCAGCCACGAGGAACAGGAGGCGTCAACGATGACTAGGAGCTGGATTCTAGCTATCCCACAAAGTATGTCGAGTGCTGCAGCGTCGGCATCCGGATTGGACCCAACAAGCTTTGGCAACAGCAAACCATGCAAGATGACAAGATTGGCTTCGGAGCAGACCAGCAAGGCCTGAGGGACTCACCCTTTGGAGTGGAGTCAGGGCACGTCTGGAGCAACTAGGGAAGCCCAAGAAACAAAGGATTGTCCTTCGTGGGGACCCACCAGTTGACAGACTAGGGATCCCGAAGGAGCCTCAAGCTGAAATGCAGGAAGTGGGTCCACGGAACACTCGTGGAGTGTAGGCCTCTAAGCTTCAGTGCAAAAGGTGCTCGGGTGAGGGCAACAAACAGCCCAATGCACAACTTCGTGAAACTTCGGGAAGTAGGTGCACTTGCAAAATTGCAGGATGTCCAGGAGTTCCGGTCCCAAGTCTCTTGTGATAGCTACAGGTCTCCGCTCTGCTGGAGGCTCGTGTCAGCCTCGGAGATGTCTGGAAGTCCGTGTCCTGTGTCGCAGATTCTTCAGGATCCGTCGGGAGCCTTGAAAATGCAGACCGGCAAGATGCTTCTTTGGTGCCTGTTTGAACAGGGGAGTCACTCCTTGACCCCAAGGGAGATTTCTTACGTCTTGCAGTTGATATGGAATGTCGAAGGTCAAAGATTTCTGTACCAGAGTTTCGTCCAGGGTAATCTAAAGTCCTAGTGACTGGGTTCCTATACTTATACTAAGTTTAGGGGTTGGACTAACTCTAGGCTCCCACCTATGGGAGGACCTGGGGAGGAGGTGGTTACACCCCTTCCCCTTTGTCCAGTTTCGCACCAGAGCTAGGGCTGAGTGCCCCAGCAACCTGTTTAAATTCGGAAATGCATGGGACACCTTGTGTGCCCCAGGCAGTGTCTGAAAAGCATTCACCGAATGCAACCCACCCTGACCCAATACACTAAAGCCTGACTGGGGAGGTGCTGGCACCTCCCTGGACAGGAAACCTATTGTCCAGGCCTCCCATGTCGGAGTTTCCTCTAGCAGCAGGAGGTCAGACTCATGTCTGTGGCAGCAGCATCCATTTTGTGATGCTGAGGCTCTTTTAAACATTTACGGCGTATACCGGTGTATACATGTCTTCTCCCTCTAGAAGGGTGGAATTCTACCCTCACCACCAGAACTGGCGGGGGAGGGGTAGGATTCCAAAGTGTTTGACACCAAACACAACATGTTTTGATAAAGCAAAACCAAAGTTAGCATTTACCGTGAGGTTATAATGCACTTAAGAGTATATGGTATGGCTATATCATAGAACAGCTATAAAGAAGGGTTTCCGAAAGCTGCTGAGGGGCTCAGCTCATGCCAGGGCACCCTCTCACACAAAACCAAGCACACTGCCTTCAGGATTGTCAAGGCCTGCTATAGGAGTGACTTATAGGTTAATATGTGTCTATATATATATAGATAGGTATAGGTATACTATATCTAAGTAAGGGTTGCTTACACCACCTTACCCAGGCTGCAAGTGCAGACCTGTGGTGTCATTTTGGAAGTCTTCCCAGGGGTGGCATAATGCATGCTTCAGCCCCTCGTAGGCCTCTGGGGTACATATGCCCTTGGTACCTAAGGTACCATATACTAGGGGCTCACATGGGTCACCGAGTAACCAATCTGGTATGTCCCTAATGTACATGCAATGAATTTAGAGAGGAAAGCAGACAGGCTGGGACCCTAAATAGCAGGATCACAGCCAACTAAGAAAAAAACCGGTGGGCAGACAAAATATAGATTTTTTAAATTCGACCTACCATAATATCTATGTTTTAACCGCTGCGATGCTCATGACGAGCTGAGCTTGTCATGAACAAGGGAATTCAGTAATATCAGCACAGGAGGGGGATCAGCTTAGCACCCAAGGTGTTAATATCGGAGGGGCAGAATATAGAAGATAAGTAATATCTATTTTTTTAATATTGAAGGGGCAGAACATAGAAGGTAAGTAATATTGATTTTGTTAATATCGATGTAAGTAATATCGATATTAATATTATCGATTTTTATATGATTTTTATGTATAATATTATGTATTTAATATGTATTATTTTATTTAAATGTAATTTAAGTAAATGTTGTATTTTAATACCGTAGCGGGTTGTGGGTTTATAGGGGAACAGGGTGGGAAGTAATTTAATTATACTAAATTATTTTTTGTTTTTTAGGAATTATAAATTAATTTTAATTAGTAGGTAATTAATTTTTATTAATTGGTAATTTATTTTAATTAATTGATTAATTGATAATTATGTTCTGTAGTGGGCTGTGGGTGTATAGGGGAATAGGGTGGGAAGTAATATAAATGTAATTAAGTAATATTTTTTTTATTAATCGTTTCTGCTAATTATATTATTGTTAATTAATTATTAATTGGTAATTAATTTTTATTAATTGGTAATTGATTTTAATTAATTGATAATAATGTTAAGTAAATTATTTTATTATTGGTGTTTGTTGTGCGTTTATAGTGTGTAAAGTAATTGATATGTAATTAAGTAGGTATTACATTTATAGTTGGGTATTGATAATTAATGTATTGTATATTAATTATTAATTGGTAATTATTTTTTTAATAATTATTTATTGGTATTTGTAAATAGTTTAGATTATTTAATAAATATTTTTTTAAATATTTTAAAATATTAGTTTATTTATAAGTATGTTATTTTTTATTTCTATGCTATCCAACACTTTCCCTACTGTTGCACTCTCTGGAGTGGGAATAGTAATTTTTACCCCTACGCTATCCAACACTTTCCCTACTGTTGCACTCTCTGGAGTGGGAATAGTAATTTTTACCCCTACGCTATCCAACACTTTCCCTACTGTTGCATTCTCTGGAGTTGGAATAGTAATTTTTACCCCTGCTGTATCCAACACTTTCCCTTCTGTTGCACTCTCTGGAGTGAGAATAGTAATTTTTACCCCTACGCTATCCAACACTTTCCCTACTGTTGCACTAACTGGAGTTGGAATAATAATTTTTACCCCTACGCTATCCAACGCTTTCCCTACTGTTGCACCCTCTGGTGTGGTAATAGTAATTTTTACTCTTACGCTATCCAACGCTTTCCCTACTGTTGCACTCTCTGGAGTGGGAATAGTAATTTTTACCCCTACGCTATCCAACGCTTTCCCTACTGTTGCACTCTCTGGAGTGGGAATAGTAGTTTTTACCCCTACGCTATCCAACTCTTTCCCTACTGTTGCACCCACTGGAGTGGGAATAGTAATTTTAACCCCTACGCTATCCAACGCTTTCCCTACTGTTGCACCCACTGGAGTTGGAATAGTAATTTTAACCCCTACGCTATCCAACGCTTTCCCTACTGTTGCACCCACTGGAGTGGGAATAGTAATTTTTACTCTATTGTTATTGTATATTAATAATATTGGCTATTATTTAATTATATTTTGTTACTATATATATATGTTTTAAGAAATATGATTAAAAAAAAATTGTACTTTCATTAATTATTTAATTATCATTAGTTAATTTAAGTATTCATAAGTATATTTTAGTACTTCGTTTTTAATATTAATTTAATTTAATAGTGTTTTTATTTAAGTCGATATTTTTTACAACTATATTTTTGTAAACGATATTTTAAACTCGATATTTTTGTACTTACCTGTTTGTAGATAGAAACTCGATATTTTGTCAGTCGATATTTTTGACACGATATTCTTGCAGGTCGATATTTTGGAATTCGATATTATTTCAGTGATCCGCCAGCTCTCTGTTAGCAGGGATCAATAAGGCAGAACTCACCCGGCTGCAGCGAGTTCAAAATGCTGCAGCCAGAGTGGTGATTGGTCTGCCAAGGAGGTGTTCGGTTTCTAAATCTCTGCACTCGCTCTATTGGCTCCCCATACCCCAAAGGATTAAATTCAAGGTTCTTTGCCTTGCGTTCAAAATCCTCAAAGGTTTGTCTCCCCAAATTCTGGAGAATTTGCTAACACCGTATGTCCCCCCGCGCACCCTTAGATCTCTAGGTCAGAATCTGGTAGTGGTTCCTCGCTTCAGACTGGCCAGAGCGGGTGGTCGCTCTTTCCGGGTGCGAGCGGCTATGTGGTGGAATTCTCTTCCTCCACACATCCGGGCGATTGACGACCTTTTACAGTTTAGACGGGCTGTTAAGACTTTCCTATTTGTTTAGTTTCTTGATGTTCTTCTTGCCTCTACTGTGTGTTCTGGTGTTGTGTTGTGTTTATCTTGTCAAAGCGCCAGGACGCCCCTTCGCTGGGGCAGCTGTGCGCGGTACAAATATAAATAACATAACATAACATAACATATCAACTGCAGTTCGTTTTATCTCAACTCGAGGCTATTAAGCTCGTTTCCGAGTCCATCCGGTTCATACTTTTGTTGTGCCTTGGGCCGTGGAGCGTTACAGTAGGTGTTTGGGTCGGTTTCCTATGGAGGTTCGTAGGGGTCTAGGGACCTGTCCAAAGTTTCCCACAGTACCCTTGATGACGCTTTCCAGGGGGTGTTGCAGCGCCAAGTGGTCCGCTCCTCTGAGGTGAGTGACCAAGTTGATCCAACCTTTGTTGCTAGTGTCTTTCCAGTTGGTTAGCACCAGTTTGACCGCAGCTGTCAGAAGTAGATCCATCAGTTCGTATAAACGCTGTGGTGATAATCTGCTGCTGGCTGTCTGGGGGCGACAGATTCCGAAGGGCAGGTTTGCGACCTGTATGTACCATGTGAGTCGATGAATGTGCACAGAACTCGGAGTGGAGCGAGGAGCTCTACCATCCAGGGGCGTAGCTTCAATTGGTGCAGCAGGAGCAGTGGTACCGGGGCCAGAGCGGCCCTCTAAACTCTAATTTATCGCTGTATTTAATCATTTCTACAGCATTCAGGGGCCCATTTCCTTCTTTGTTGTAGGGCGCATAACACACTGACTACATTACTGCTGCAACCATCTAGCGCCTTGACTTCCACATTTGTAGGGGGTGCATTTGGACACTGATTCGCTCCAATGTTGATTGCACCCTTCGATGCTACTTAGTGTTTCCACTGACCATATGAGATGTGGGCATAGCATATGCACGATCATGCCCAGGGCACGAGTCGGGGTACCACGTGGGTGGACGGCATCCCCCCACTTATTTTCGAGGGTTTTTCAGGGTGGACGCCGTCCACCCTGCTCAATCAAAACCGCGTCCACCATCACTGATGAATTATGTTTGCCTCTAGGCTGCGCGTGTTGCAGACTTGCTTCCTACAGCGCCCAGACGCTCTGTGGGAGTGCGCTCTCCCCTCGAGAAAAACGTCCCTTTTCAAAGCGGGAGGCGCACCAGGAAGCCCAGTACAGCAATTACATTACAAAGGGGCTGCTTACAGTTTTCCAAGAGGCCCTTAGCAGGCAGTGTGAAACTAATCCTATGTGAATGTGTTTCACACTGCAATGAGAGGGTGTGGACGTGTCATTACGCCCAGTGTTGCTGAAATTGGAACTGGGGGAGGATTGCGAGGCCGGCACTAGGGTAAGTATCGTTGTTCAAGTACGTTTTTACTGTTGTTTGAGTTTTCCTTTAGTTTCAGCCATTGCCTGGGCAGAGGCGCTCCTGCTAGTGAAGTCACGTAAATAACTAGTAGTTTGTCTCTACTGTGTACGAGCCGAGTGCACCGTCACGCAGGCTGCAACATCTCCGTTTCAGACAAAATCTGCAGGCAGGGCTGCTCTGCCTCTTAATCCTGTCTGACGGAGTGTGTGGTTTATCTGCAAGATGATATAATCTGCATGTGTTTAATCAATTTAATCTGCAGATCGAGCAGCAGGGCTGCTCTGTGAGTCATCCTTCAGAGGCCTTGGGCACCAGTACAAACGAAACTGAAAGGGTTTCTGTCTTCAGACAAAACCATTACCACGACGGGTGGTGGGTGTTTTGCCAGGCAGGGCGCACAGTTTGTCTCTGTCTGCTCTCATCCTGTGTGGGGAGTGGTGGTGGGGGGAGGGGGAGTTTAACGACTCGCACAGTTGTTTGTCTGCCGGCAAAAGGTGAGAGAATTAAGCAATTACTTGTCCGCCCCGGGCAGCATGATCATTTACAAGGGAGGATGAACTCGGAGGTCCCACCAGCACATCACAGATGACCAAGCAGGTTCGCTTTTGGTCCAGCCTGCCTCTACTCTCACAAGACAGACACATCTGGCTTGATGTGTCAGATGACCACCAGCCCAGGTTCGTTTTCGGTTCTCAGCCTGTAGCCCGGCCTCTCTCACATTCTGTTGTTTGGGCTGGTGGTCGACTCCATCACGTGAGAGAGGCCCTGAACATGACTGACTCGGTCTCGGGACAGTCAGATCCCAAGAAGAGAGCCCAGAAACTCCCGGGGTTTCAAGTTGGTTAGCGCCCTCCCATTTTTGGCGATTTACAGGTGTTTTAAGATGATCTTATGGTTTCTTGGTGCTCAAATGGGTGCAATTTCTGACATTTATGTTTCCCTAGTCTTCATTGCTTGATTTTGCTTGTGGCAGTAGAGTGTCACTCATAGTCGTCGAATGTCACTCATAATTACACTGAAATTATGAAAATGTCACACATAGCAATCTGAAACCTTGGCAGCTATGATATTAAAGTTTTAAAAGCACCTTCTGCCTCGTTCTTAGCCACAATAAAAATGTTACATAGCTTTGGTGATTAATGTTCTACTTGGAGTGAGATCGGAGTTTTGTCTAGTGAAAGTTTTGACTCATTGTAATATGGGTTAATATGCCTGATGCAAAGGACGTGTACCATACATCACAGACCTGTATTTATGAAGGTAGCTCAGTGGGTTACTGCTTTTGTTCGAGGTATTCTTTAGTTACTTGCAGTTTCTAAGTTAAAATCCTAAAATGGAACAGCGAGCTATCAACTATAATCAAAGCGCTGCATGCAAACTGCAAGTTATATATTAGAGTGTTATACTTTTTTCCCCAGTCTTCCATTTTTTTATTGTTGCAAAAAAGATTTGTTTGGGTAGAAAACAATTGTTATTATTACAGAGAACTCTCAAGTATGGTGTTACATTTTGAATCCTGTTAAAGGGTGGTTGTAAGGGAATCTGCCGGTAGTGGTCATTGGGGGGCGCTAACTGGGCACCACCAGTGCTAAAGCCGGCCCTGGAAACAGGTTCCAGTATTAATACTCAAATGAAGAGCTCCAATACTTTCCAGTCGATGTTGATCAAAAAACTGTAAAAACTACATTAAACATTCATCTTAAAGTATAGGCAAAAAGTTTTAAACCAATCCTCCTTTTTATTTATCATCACAAAGAATACACCTTCAAATACATGACTTCAGGCTTTGCACTGTACAAAACCCCTGACTTGCCTTTTAGTTCACTAATAGCACTGTCTTTTGGGGGGAGGTGGTGGGGGAGCTGGAACGATTCTCAGGTCTTGTTTGATAAATACTTTGCACATAATCTGAAGTACTAACATGAGGTTCTTTCGATAGTTTACTATAGTCTAACATAATCTGTGCTGCATGATTGACACACCACATTTTTTCAAGGCTTGGCTTGTGTATGGGTTCTTAAGAGCCAGAGCAGACCCTTGGCTCCGCTGTCCCTGGTAATTTGGTGTCTCGCCCACCTTTGCCTTTTGCCATAGTCCGGGTCACTGGAATTATGAGTCAGGAGAAGACCAAATTATGCAGCAGGGTGGAATTATGAGGCAAGCAAATGCAAGTTATGTAGTATAATGCTGCATATTTTATGATAGAGTTACTTTATTATTTTGAAATTTTGCACATGCTAACACTAACTGTATTGTATTGTATTGTTACTTGTATAGCGCATGGCTACCCGGAGGCATCCCAGCGCTGCGCGGGGCTAAGGGGAGGGGGTCTGAGCTTTTATATGAACAGCCAGGTCTTCAACTGTTTTCGGAAGTTCAAATGGTTTGCTTCGCTCCGTAGATGCAGTGGGAGGGCATTCCATAGTCTGGAGGCATTGAGTGAGAAGAGGCTACAGCCACTTCTGGCCTTCTTGATCCTGGGAATCACCGCAACTGGGCAAATGTTTCATCTCATTAGTACCATTTACCACCTAACTACATCTATGTTTAAGCTACTTTAAGTGCATAGTTTATTCAGTCTGATAATATGGCAATGTGGGCTGTATTTGGATAATTAGAAAAATGGCATCTTGGCAATATCTTTAACTGAGGGATAAACATGCTGCCCAAAAAAGCAGGTCATATAATAGAACATACAATATTCTGTAACCTTTACTACCGCTCCCTATGGAGGACAACCCACCCAACGTATAACTCTTTACTGTGTCGATGGGGAACTCTTTAACACAAGTGTATCCATTAGTGAAGTAGATGTGCTTTTGGCAAGACTGAATGCTGAGTGGGCTGTCATATTGTTACAGCCCACTTCGCAAACTTCTTTGTTTTTCAGAAACAAGCCCACAATTCAAGGGTTTGTTTCTGAAAAATAAAAATGTCTCCTACCCACAGAGAGATTTTCCCCTACAAGTGTTGGGCAGTGTTCATTTTTCCTGCCAGGCATGGCAGACACTGAGAGTGGTCTGCCTCAGCAAATCCGCCCCAAGTAGGCAGACCTTCAGAGGTACTGACTGGAGCGTCATTTCAGTGGAATGACCTCTGCCTATAACTGTACCCCAGTGGACAATGGTCACACTTGCAGAACCCAGAGGCTCTTCCTTCCAGTTACTCGTACCACCCTTTCTTCGGGACGTGGAATAACCAGACTTAACACGTGCTATTATAGGACACTCAGGATGTTGTGATGTCACTTCCTGCCGTGATGTCACTTCCTGTCGTGATGTCACTTCCTGTGACCACGCCTACCTTGGAGAGTCCCCCCATTTCTTTTTTTAGGACTTGTGCCCTGATCATGCCCTAATGTAATTGACCTGTTCAAGCACCTAGACAAGGTTTCACAACGCTTCTTAGTATAGCGCCAGGATGCTCGTCTGCAAGTGGGAGGGCGCTTTAGAGATGTTCCATTTATTCATTCATTCATGCCTCTTGCCTGAGCTCCTGATATCAGGTGTGATTTAACCTGGCTACATCCCGCCCCCTGCTGTCCCCGACAGATGGTGAGTGACTCCGCCCATTGCAATGGGAAATCGTCTCTTCTTTGTTGGGTCGGCAGCTAATTTTCCTGTAGGAGAATAAAACCACTGTTAAATGGACATTTGGTTCCCACATTGCTGGTCAGAAGAACCGACGGTGCTGTCGAAACTACCATTCTGAAGTTTGCCTCCTGGAGGAACGTCATTGATTGGAGTAGGCAGGCCTGGTACACTGTGCCAACTTGAGGAGCAGTGTTGTATAATGGAATGCACCACTCCAAACACTGCCAGAAGCCACAGTGCTCCGCAACATGCAACCAGTCCATCTGTAGATGGTGTCGGCACTACTCGGTAGAGACCGCATACCTGCCAACTAAAACAATACGCATTAAAAATGCAATAGGTTTCACCTTTCATTAAGTTTAAGCCATTTGCTTTGCTATACAATACCATGAGCAAAGCAAATGGCTTTAACTTAATCAAAGGCTAGACCTATTGCATTTTCAATGCTTGTTTGGGTTTAGGGCTATACTCTGCCTCGACAGCGGGTGTTTTCAGGACTCGAGACTGGCGTGCACGCGCCATGAACGCGTGAGATGTCGACTATGGGGTCTTTAGCCCTCTATAGCGCACTGACGCTTCCAGCTCTCTGGCGCTAGAGGGTTCGCGGAGGAGGCCTCTGATCGCCTGTTGATGGACCGGCCTCCTCCTCCTCTTGTTGTGTCCTCTGGAGACCTTCAGTGTCTGAGATCTTCAAAGCTGAAGACGGGGAGTGTTTCCGACGGGCTTTCAGTCTGCATGTTGCAATGCTCCCAGAGCCTGTCCCTTCGGTGTCTGAGGGGTTTCTTCAGGCAAACGTGAGGCAGCCATCACAGTCACACTCCTTTGCTTGGGTGAAAGGCACAAGGTACATAGACTGTGGCGGTTGGAAGAAGCGTATTTAGCATTGCCTAGTGAAAAGGCGCCCTCTCCATGGCGGAGCGAGAATCGCCCCAAGACCTCTCGACGAAAACCCTCAAGAAGACGGGTTCCCTGTGGAGCACCTTTGAAAATAACAGAGATAAAGATCAAATATGTTGGGTGCAAGCGATTGTAGTTCTTCTCCAGAGCTGCTGGTTCCAGAACAGAACCCTCTTAAGGTCTGTCAGCATTTTGCTGATGCTCTGACTTCAGAGCAGCATTCCGAGTGCTGGAGCCCGATGGCTGAAAAAACAATCTAACAGGGGCGGCTGGTGACATTTGAAAGTGGTGTGGCGTAAACTAATTTGCATATTGCACTGCAGCGATCGAGCGCAGCGAGCGAGCCCGAACCACCTTGCATCCATCCATACATCATTCATGCATCCACCCATCTATCCACCCACCCACCCTGCATTCATACATCATTCATTCATGCATCCACCCATCCATCCATCATGCATCCGCCCATCATGCATGCATGCATCCATACATCATTCATGCATCCACCCATCCATCCACCCAACCATCCTGCATCCATACATCATTCATTCATGCATCTACCCATCCATCCATCCACCCATCCATCCAACATGCATCCACCCATCATGCAAGCATCCATCCATACATCATTCATGCATCCACCCATCCATCCACACAACCATCCTGCATCCATACATCATTCATTCATGCACCCACCCATCCACCCATCATGCATCACCCATCATGCATGCATCCATCCATACATCATTCATGCATCAACCCATCCATCCACCCACCCATCCTGCATCCATACATCATTCATTCATGCACCCACCCATCCATCCATCCACCCATCCATCCATCCATCATGCATCCACCCATCATGCATGCATCCATGCATCCATCCATACATCATTCATGCATCCATCCATCCATCCATCCAACCATCCATCTATCATGCATCCACCCATCATGCATGCATCCATCCATACATCCATACATCCATCATTCACGCATGCATCCACCCACCCATCCATCCATCCATCCTGCATCCATACATCATTCATTCATGCATCCACCCATCCACCCACCCATCCATCCTGCATCCATCATTCATGCATCCATCCACCCATCATGCATGCATCCATCCATGCACCCATCCACCCACCCATCCACCGAACAATCATTAATGCACCCACCATGCATCCATCCATCATTCATGTATTTTTATGACCATATAAAAATAAATTATGGACTCTAACAAGCCTTTAGGATCGATGTTGAAGGATGTGCCAGTTTACATATTACATCACCCCTACCTTTTTATGCTGGAAACCTTCTACCGCCCATGTATTTGCCATCCTGTAAGCCCTAGGTATGTACTATACAAATTCACATACAAACATACACCAACATGCATGCAATAATAAATGCATATATCATGCTATTCCGCCTCTACCGTTTGTTAACATTTTGAAATGTTATAACCTTAGTTCAAAGAGTACATTATATTTGTGGTGACAGTTGTTAACTCATTTTCTGGAAAATGTTTATAAAATGAAATCTGTTGAAGGCTGTTGTTGCAAATATCCAAAAAGAAATTCTGAGAATTTTTACATTTCCAAAACCCCATGCCGTGAAATAAACGGGTGACCTGGAATAGACGCACACATTTCTGCAGCAGATGCTTTAACACACTGAACTATCTCAAGTCATTTGTGCAAGCTAGTTTACTGGAACACCGAAAAACACAAACTCTTACCTTGCTGCCGGTCCCGCACACGTCACAGGTTCACAGCGCCCCTGGCCAATCCTGGCGCCAGGGGCACAGGTACCCTCTCGCCCACAGCACGCCCATTAGGGCTCCTGATGGGCATGCGCAACGCCGCCAAAACACAAGTGCGCATGCGTGGGCACGGGTAAAAATTCACCCTCCGTCCCCACGCATGCGTACTTGTGTTGCCGTCTGTACAATCATGTTAATGAATCAACATGACGCTTGCCCGGCGGTCTGACGTCATGTTGATTCATTGACATGATTGTCATGAGGGAGCTGCGGGCGGCGTCGGGCGGGGGGGCTACGCCCCCACGCCCCATTGGACGAACCGCGCCTGCAATCTAAGGTGGCGCTATTATGCTGATAAACTAGATAGTAGGAGTATGCAGAGCATGTGCATCTACAGACACACCTGCTACAAATACATATATTTATACATAATGCTACTTACCCTGTAGGCATCTGGTTGTGGAGTGTGGTTCTGTAGATTCATATGGTTAGAATACTCCTGCCATTTAGTGTTGGGCTTGGACATCTGCAAGTTGTTTTTCTCAAAGAAGGACCTTGAGTCACGGGGTGCAGAGTGACTCCTCCTCTCAACGCACATTGCTCATGGGCACTAACGCCTTGTTCGATTTTTTTTCCACACAGCGGGTGTAAGGCTGTATGGAGGGTGAATACCAGATATGAGCAATATATACAGCAAAGAAATTAATTGTATAGCCCTGCATCATTGCACCAGTTCCTGAGGAACGAGGGGTGCATGTGAATCTACAGCACTACACGCTATGAACAGATGCCTACAGGGTAAGCAGCATTTTCAATTTATAGGATGCATGGCTGTACATACACATGCTTACCTTAGAGTCCAGAGCAGCAGGCTCCCCATAGCAGTGGCTAGCACGTCGATGATGCAGAGGTCTGAAATAGTGGTCTTAGTACCACCTGATAAAGTAAGGCTTGTTGGCGGGGTAGTATGTCCACACAGTAGTGTGTGTGGTGTTGACCATGTAGCTGCCTTACAGATGTCAGCTATGGGGATGTTACCTAGGAAGGTAATTGTGGGCCCTTTTCTTATGAGTACAGTGTGCCCGTGGAGAAGCAAGAAGTACTCACTTAGCTTTTATGTAACTAGTTTTGATTTTGACAATCCATCTGGCAACGCCCAGTTTGAAAATTTCCTGTCCTTTGTGAGGTGTGAATGGCACAAATGCGTGACTTGATTTGCCTCTATTGATGTAATCCATAAGGGCCCTTTTAACATCTAGAGCGGGTGGAGCCCCTTCAGCCACAGAATCAGGCTGTGGAAAGAAGAACAGAAGTTCAATGATGTGATTGAGGTAGTAGTAGTTAATTCTTTATTCGGTTTTTAAAATGTATAAAACCATAAAAGCAATTTCACAGATAAAGACAAATCATTCACTTTTTTAAAAAAAAGTTACATATCATTGCGAAACACATTATCAAAAGGGGACATCGGGGATCCCTTACCAATTCTGCCTAATACATAATAATACTAAATTATCTGGAACGCCTCATTTACAAGAGAAGAACTTATCACAAATTCATTCTGTGCCTAAAAATACATTTGAGAAATGTAACTACATATTTACAAGTCCATTCTGTCTCTAAAAACTGGAGTCGTAGCAACGCTATGCGGCATCTTCTAAATACCCAGCAGTTTTAACAGAGGTATTAACCAGATCTTTTGATGCCCGTCATAGAATTTACAGAACAAAAAAGAAAGTATAGTAGCCTGCGCGGAAATCTCATCGCATGGGCAAGGTGATAAGATTGAGTCCCAACTGTTTCTCACTGGAAAAGCAACCAGTCGATGAAAAATATTTAACCTGAACCGCGTCAGGAGCAATCTCTCAAATGTAGTGAGATTGTAAATTAAATACGGCTGGATTAACAAAGTGGTTTGAACCTATATGGAATGTTGCACAGAAGCTTTAGTTACTTCCTAGGAGCTTCGTAATTCTTCTAAGTGACTAAGGGACTTTAATTTGAGTGTCTTCCTCGATATTTCACGAACCGTACTGGGTGCGGTTTAATAGTTCCCTAGTCCTAAATCATTCAGAAAGTTTTTTATATATAACAACCATTTGATTTTATATGATTAATCCAGTGTCATACAATCTGCAATTATTTGTTGTGTAAATAAATTTTTTTCTGACGTCTAAATTCGGTGCCAGAGAAGTAGTGGTTGGATCTGGGCTAAATCTGACAGATATGGGATCCCCAATTCCATATGACACGAAAGCGTGGAAACGCTGTTAGGTACCGCTAATAAAAATCTTTAAAAAGTGTTCTCAGCCACTTGTAGAATGCTAGTGTTTGCATACCCCCATACTCCAGCCCCGTAGAGGGCTATTGCCTGACATTTAGCTCTGTATATCTTTAACAATTCCACCACTGGCCTCTTCCCCAATTTTTGGGAGAAATTTATGACAGCTGCAATTGCTCTCATAAGATGGAGTTTTCTAGCCTCAATCGCGGCTTTCCAATTTAATTTATGATCAATGATAATTCCCAAATATGAGTATTGGCCAGTGGTTGCGAGTTTCTCTTGGTTAAGATAAATATCCTTTCCCACTTTTTTCCTGGTCCTGCTATCATTACATAGGTTTTTTTTATATTTATGTGTAAATCTAGCTTTCCCATGAAGTCGGAATATCTGTCCAGCGCCTTCTGGAGTTTGCGGGGGGTACGGGCTAGTATCACGGCATCGTCCGCATAGAGCAGAGCGGGGATCGGACGATTTTTTACTTATGGGAGATCCTGGTCCCCCTTCAACATGGCCAACTCCAGGCCATTTGTATAAAGTGTAAACAGAAAGGGGGCCAGGACGCAACCTTGCCGAACACCCCGCTCTACTCTAAACGATGCAGACAGGTCGCCTTTCACCACGAACCGCACCCTCGCTGAGGCATTAGAATATAGGCCCACATGCATCAAAGTGATTTGCATTCGCAAACGGTGCGAATCGCAAAATTCGGCCGTTTGCGAGTGCAAATCTTTGTTTTGGGCTGCATTAACCTTTTTGTCTCTTTCGCAATTTAAGAAATCGCAATTTATTTGCGATTTCTTAAATTGCGATTGCATTAAAGAAATCGCAATTTTGTGATTTCTTAAATGCAATGCATCATCTAAAAAAATTGCGAATTCGCAGATTAGAAGTGTTAAATTAGCATGAAGTCAACCTTCATGGTAATTTTAGAAAAGGTTCAAAAATGCACAAAAGTTCCTTTTTGACACTTTCATTTTACACTCACACATGCCCTTGGGCATGTATGTGTGAAAAATAAACTGTTATGTTATGTTATGTTATGTTATGTGTTTTTATTAGGCGCACAGATGCTCCAGCCAAGGAGCGTCCTGGCGCCCGACAAGGCAGCTGCACAACACAACGAAACAATAAAACAGACAAATTTAAACTAAGGAAATAAGAAAGTTTTCACCGCACGGCGAAAGGAGAGCAGATCCCTAAGAGCCTTCGGAAATTCTTTGATTTCCTTCCCTTATCAGCCAAGAAAACAGTAGCGGTGGCACTGATCACATCCAGATTAGACTATTGTAACAGTCTATACGTAGGGGCCAACAAAGCCCTACTACATAAGCTGCAAATGGTACAAAACGCTGCAGCTAGATTAGTTCTAAAAACATCGAGAAAGTCTTCGGCATCGGCAGCACTAGATATTCTCCATTGGCTGCCCATTCAAAAGAGGATATTATTCAAACTGCTGGTAATCTCCTTCAGGGCATTCCACAAAACAGGCCCAACCTACCTGTACAATAAATTCAACCGCTACCACCCTGGACGTCATCTAAGATCTGCCACGGCCAACCTAATGATTATCCCTAAATTTCGACTATCCACCAGAGGAGGAAAGTCTCTGACGGTCAAAGGACCAAGAGCATGGAACAAACTCCCTCCTCAAATCCGGGAAATCACATGCGAAAGTAAATTCAGGAAAGCCATCAAAACCTGGATCTACAATCAAACAGCTACTACCTGCAAAGCCCTGGTCTAATTCTGGAACATCTTCTGGAGTTGATACACCTTTCTCCCCTTCTTGATTCACACAATTTACATCCAGCGCCAAGATGCTCCTCGGAGCGATAGAGCGCTATATAAAACCCCCCAATCAAATCAAATCAAATCAGAGCACGGATAGCCGGGGAAGGGAGTTCCAGAGAACCGCAGCACGAACTCGAAAAGAACGCCCACCGGCCCTGCTTCGCTTAAAGCGTGGGACAACAGCCAGTTCTAAATCCGCAGATCTTAAAGCTCGGGCTGGAATGTAATGGGCCAGAAGTGTAGCAAGAATCATAGCTGGGGACCCCTTCAGAATCTTATAAGCGACACAGAGGACCTTAAACTGGATCCGCTGCGCCACCGGGAGCCAGTGCAATGAACGCAAAGTACTAGAAGTGGGGCACGATCTAGGTAATCCTACCACCGATCTTGCTGCGGCATTCTGGATCCGTTGTAAACGCCCAATCTCTGCCTGGTTCAGACCTACCAATAGGGAACTCGCATAATCCAGCCTAGAGATGACAGTGGCTTGGATCATGAGTTGCCTAGTGGGGGCATCAAAAAACTTGAGCACAGGACGGAGCCCGCGCAAGATGCCAAAGCAACAAGCCGCCGTACGTTTGGTATGACAAGCAAACGTAAGGGAAGGGTCCAGCCAGACCCCGAGGTTTTTAAGCTCGGCAACTGGGATGGGAGTGGGACCCAAGTCCCCTGGCCACCATCTCTCTCCCCAAAGCTCCGGTTGTTTGCCAAAAATCATGACCTCGGTCTTACTAGCGTTCAGCTGGAGACAGTTGGTCGTCATCCAGCCGGCGACCGCCCGCAGTCCTTGTTGGAACCTGGGGGCATCAACATCGGCATCCCCGCTGATCGTAACCGCTAGCTGGGTGTCATCGGCGTATGACACCATCATCATACCCCATTGCCTGACAACCTCAGCTAGCGGCCTTACGTAAAGATTGAACAGCGTAGGGCTCAGCGAGGAGCCTTGGGGAACCCCCAAGCCCAGCGGATGGTATTTGGACTGATAAGGCGGGACGGTCACGCTAAAGGCCCGATTGGCTAAAAAGGACCGGAACCATTGGAGAGCCACGCCGGTGACACCAACCTCCTCTAAGCGACGCAGAAGGATCGGGTGCGATACGGTGTCAAAGGCGGCGCTCAGGTCTAATAGCACCAGCGCCGCCGTTTGCCCTGCATCGAGCACGGAGCGGAGGTGCTCCACCATATACAGCAGAGCCGTCTCCGTGCTGTGACCGGCCCTGAACCCATTCTGCGTCACATCGAGTACGTCAGCGTGAAGTAGATGTTCCGAGAGGACCGCGTTGACATGCGCCTCAGTCACCTTAGCAGGCCACTGTAGGAGTGAGATTGGCCGATAGCTCTCAGGCTTGCTACCATCCAAGTTCGGTTTCTTGAGAATAGGACGAACCATGGCTTGCTTCCACTTCAGTGGGACGACGCCGGATGTAAGCGACGTGTTGATCAGAGAACATAGCGGTGAGATGTCATGTACCGCTAAGTCTTTGAACACCGCTGGGCAAAGCGGATCCGCTGGGGACCCCGACTTCACTTGACGAGCCAATTTGTAAAGGCTTTCAGGTGTTAAAGTAGGAAAAGAATGCAACCCCTCTGATGTTAACGGCTTAAGAGGTGGATTAGCCGGAGGAGTGGCCAACGGAAAAGCCCGGTAAATGGCATTGACCTTTTCCAAAAAGAAATCCGCCAGTTTTTCACAGTGCTCGACAGAGCTCTGGTGGATCGTTGTTACCTTTTTGGCAGTGAGATCTTTCTGAGACTGTATGTTACATTTCAGGGGTGCAGGAGGGGGGTCCTTTGGACCCCCCTGCACCCTAGAAATTGCATTCTCATTTTGCGATTCCTTAATTGCGAATCGCAAAATGAGAATGCCTTCCCATTGATTCCTATGGGCCTCTAGGCCCATAGGAATCAATGTACAGGGATTCCTTATTTGCGATTCACAAAATTGGAAATCGCAAATAAGGAAAAATAAGAAATCGCAAAAATATATGCACATTTTTAATGCATAGGTATTTGCGATTTCTAAATTGCGATTCCTTAATTTTCGCAATTTAGGAATCGCAAATACCAACAATGATGCATGTGGGCCTTAGTTCTCTTAGGAAATCCACCAAAGGTGAGTCAACCCCCATTGTTAGTAAAACGGACGAAAGTTTTGCATGGAAGACGCAATCGAAAGCTGCGGACAGATCGACATATACCATGTAAAATCTGCCCGACCTTGCCAGAACGTATTTTACCAGTAACATAGATAGATTCAGGGCTTGTTCTGTTGTTCCGAAACCCTCCCGGAACCCAAATTGGAGATCCGAGAGGACCCCGCCATCGTCAGCCCACCGCTGGAGACGCTCAAGGTCGACTCTGCCTACCACTTTGCCCAGCGAGTCCAGCAGTGAGATAGGGCGATAGCAGGATACCTCCTGGTGGTCTCCTTTTTTAAAAATAAGGACCATGATGGACTTTGTCCATGAGTCCAACAGACCCACCTCCATCACAGCCTTAAACAACTTTGTCAGCATTGGGGCCCACAAATCCACATTGTGTTTAAATAGATCTATGGGATCCCCGTCTGGGCCCGGGGCCTTGCCATTTTTGCTTATTTATTTATTTATTTATTTATTTAAGACATTTATATAGCGCAGCTATCACCTTACAGGCATCCTGGCGCTGTGGCTTCACGAAATGGCAACACGAAAGTAGCAGAGAAGGTGTCCGGCAGGTTAAGCCTTCGGAAAACAGCCAGGTTTTGACCCGCTTCCTAAAAGGGAGAAGTTCCTCCGTTTGACGGATATCCAAGGGCAGACTGTTCCAGAGTTTGGCAGCAGCAATTCCGAAAGATCTTCCACCGGCCCTAGCCTTCTTAAATCTAGGCACTCTCACCAAACAGGCAGTAGCTGAACGAAGTGCTCTGGTTGGGGTTTACCAGGCAAACTTGGCTTGCAAAGAGCTGGGCCCAAGTCCGTGCAGGGCTTTGAAGACGAGACAGAGAGATTTAAAGGACACTCCCTGCCTAAGCGGGAGCCAGTGGAGTTCAGCCAGCGCCGCTGCTTGCAGTTAGGGCGTGGATTACCTCATTAATGGTGAATTCCAGTGCGATAGGATAGGCCACCGCTGGGAGGCTACCTGTGGAGACTGAATCGGCGCCCATTGGCACTGGGCCATTCTGAAAAATCTTTGTGAAATGGGCCACCGTAACGGATTCCTCGATAGCTACATCTAGAGTCGGGAGGTTTTTAAGATCAGCCAAGAAGGGAGATTTTACCACTGTCCAAAACGCTGCACTGTTTTTATCCATGCAGCTTTTATGTAGCTGGACCCATAAAGCCCGTTTTAGTTCTGCCTTCCTCTCCTTTAGTGCAGTGTTGTAGTCCTTTCTTAGATTTGCTATTTCTTGTGGGACTCTGTTGGTTTTTTGTAACGCTACTTTTAATTTAGTGTGTGCTGCCTTGCATCTGTGATTAAACCACCCTACCTTCCTTGGTTGATTATTTTTTTTCTTAACCATAAGTGATTTGTTGATTATTTTTAGAATTACCCCAAAATTGCTTAAAAATTCCACGTTTGACACTGACTGATCTAAACATTTAGCAATTGAGGGATATGCTGCTTTTATGACTTTTTCGGTTATCACCAAAGGATCTACCTTCTCCCACTTTATAGAGTATCCGTTAATCTTGTCCAAATGCAGTGCATTCTGACTTAACGCACTGGCTATTCTTTGCGTGGTATAATAATGAATTAAATAAAATTCTAGGCTGAGGGCACAGTGGTCGCTTAAAGTGTTACATAATAGGGCAAAACTCATTACACGGTTGGCCAAAACATTTGATATTAAAATGTAATCTATTGTGGTCTCGCAACCCCTCCCCAAAAATGTAGGATCCAGCTGCTGGGATCTATCGTTCATTTTATTGACAATTACAAGATCCAAATCGGAGAGAGTTTCATTTAGGTATTTTCCTATGATACAGTGATTAAAGTGGACTATCGGATCCTCATTTTCGTCCACTAACCCGCAGAGGTTAGTATTACTGGATCGACAGGGATGTTGATTGAAATCACCCCCCCATATGATAGTAGCCCCTGCTCTGCCTCCAGTGCCCCGCGTCAAAGAGGATAGCTTATCTCTTAGATTATACAAAACCTTCAGCACCTCTCCTTCTGATAGATTATTATAAAAACTAAGCAGGAGGACGGTGTCCTTGCTATTAAAGCACAGGCTAAATAGCTGATAGTTTAAATTCAAGTCTACTACTGTTGTTTTTAACCCCCCTATTGTATTGGCTATGAAGATACTCAAGCCTCCCTTAACCCTGCCTGATGTCACAGGTAGTGCGGGCGGAAAGTAGGTTTTGTAGCCTACCAAATGGATTTCAGACAAGAACCATGTCTCCTGGAGGCAAATTACGTTGTGTTTCTGTGTTTTCCTCTTCAACGTCTACATGAGCCCCCTCGCGGCCATCGCACGCCAACACAACCTCAACATAATCTCCTACGCCGACGACACCCAGCTGATCCTCTCCCTGACCAACGACCCCGCCGCCGCCAGAGCCAACCTGCATGAAGGGATGAAGGAGGTAGCCGAGTGGATGACGACCAGCCGCCTGAAACTGAACTCTGACAAGACGGAGGTCCTCATCCTGGGCTCCACGCCCACCGCCTGGGACGACTCCTGGTGGCCCCCCGCCCTGGGCACCGCACCCAAACCGACTAACCACGCACGCAACCTGGGCTTCATCCTGGACTCCTCCCTCTCCATGACCAAGCAAGTCAACGCCGTCTCCTCGGCATGCTTCAACATCCTGCGCATGCTACGGAAGATCTTCTGGTGGATCCCCACGGAGACCAGGAAGACCGTCACACAGGCCCTCGTCACCAGCCGACTGGACTACGGCAACGCCCTCTACGCCGGAACCACCGCCAAGCTCCAGAAGAGACTTCAGCGGATCCAGAACGCCTCAGCCAGACTCATCCTCGACATCCCACGTAACAGCCACATCTCCAGACACCTGAGAGACCTGCACTGGCTCCCCGTCAACAAAAGAATCACCTTCCGTCTCCTCACCCACGCACACAAAGCCCTACACGATCAAGGCCCGAGCTACCTCAACAACCGAATCAACTTCTACGCTCCCAAACGCCACCTCCGATCAGCCAGCCACGCCCTCGCCGCCGTCCCACGCATCCGTAGAGCGACAACAGGAGGAAGGTCCTTCTCCTACCTGGCAGCCAAGACCTGGAACTTCCTCCCGACCGACCTGCGCCAGACCCAAGACCACCTCTCCTTCAGGAAGAAGCTCAAGACCTGGCTGTTCGAGCAGTAACGGCACCCCCCCCCCCCACCCCCCAAGCGCCTTGAGACCCTATGGGTAAGTAGTGCGCTCTATAAATGTCTTTGATTGATTGATTGATTGGAGAAGGTTCAAGCCCATCTACTACCTTTGAACGAAGGCCAGCTATATTCCAGAATATGAATTTTATCGGGTCGATCATTGGCTAGAGTGCTGTCCATTGGAGGGGTAAGGTTGACCGCCTGCCGGGTTTCAACCATACTAAATTCCGCCATGTTTTTACTATTAATGATAGGGAGGGCAGCACCCAAGGGCATTGGATCTTTGTTGTCGAATATCATACTACATCTCCCAGTTTCTGAATGGCGAGATGGGGATGATAAAATATCGCCGCCTGCAGGTTTAGATGGAATACCTGCCTTATCAGATGGAATACCTGCCTTATCAGATGGAGAGATTTCAGGGATTGCATACTGAGCACAATCGAATTTCTCCCCGATAACCGGTTGCTGAAGTCAGTCAAGCCCAGAAAGCTTAGAAAAATAATTAAAGGTGGGGACATTGAAACCGAAACCTTCAGTACTAGGCCTATTGTATACAGTGTGCCTTGGGGGTGTGATAACAGTGACTGGGGGTAGAAATAACTTAAAGTGTGTGTAGAAATTTCTTCCCTACCTCCCGCGTTGTACCAGTCACCGATATGTCTCACTGCTCTATGATCCTTAAAATTGACAATGACAACATCCCCCCGTCTGTCCTTTGGACGACTCCCCACCCAGCCCAATCGCCTTACATTTAGGATTTCTCCATTGATGTGAGCAGGTAATGGTCTATTGTTTCTCAACCAAAATATTACTTTATTTTTCAATCCTCGATGGTCCTCAGTTTTTCCCTCCTGAAGTACCGGGACCCCCGTCATAACTACAACAAAAGGAGCAGCCTCAGGTGGCAAGTCTATTTTTTCATGGATTACTCTAAGCCGTTTATAGGGAAAAGTAAGCCCATTAACCATTGTTTGTCGGCTTTCCTGTTTTTTGGCCAACTTTTCAGTTCTTTCCCCCTATTTATGTTGTTGTTATATTTGTCTGTGATCTGGGGGGACGATATGTTCTTAGGTTGGGGAGGCGTTCGGTCCTTATTATGAGCTTTTGGTGTGGATCTCTGTCCTAATACGATATTCTCACTGTGATTCTTAGATCTAGGGGAAGCTACATTACTAAACAGCTCTGTTTGGTTTGCCATTTCCTTTTCTATGGACCCCAGTTGCACGCCTATTCTCTTCACCCTCTCTATTAGGGGCAGTATCATTGGTTTAAACAGTTGTTCCATACTTGCCATTAAATCCTTAGCAGAGAGGGGCGGGGGAAGCTGTTGATCTAGATCGTTATTAGGAGCGTTTGTTCGGGTGTTCCCCACAGGGCTCTGGGATGTTTTAGAGGTTTTAGCAATTCTTCTGCCCTTGCTGGCCCTCCCACGCTTCCTCTTTTTAGACGTAGGTCCTGGGACTGTGTTTTTAGTTACCATACTATCTCCTAAGATTTGCCTGCTGGTTGATACCGTTATTTCAGTATCAGAGGAGATGTCTAGAGATGTTTCTAATGTTAAATCAGTTCCGTTAGACTCACGGGAAAGTAAATCAAATTGTTGCTGCTGTATTGGATCTCTTACGCATTGAGAACCTTCTGCACTGTGCCTTGGGGGGGTAGCTGCTAGATTAATTGCCCCTAAGGATGAACGCTTTTTATTCATTAGCTCCAGGGAAAGGCATTTTTCCGTCAGGGCTATTTCCTTCTCTAATACGGAAGCAGCCCTGGTGATAAAACCGTCTAGAGTTCCCCTGACTGAGCCCCCCACCAAGGAGGGCCTTCCTAAACTGCTACGTTGGGTCATTGTTAAATGTGGAGGCAGAGACTTGCGTAGGTCCAAACACAGGTTTATTTTAAGATTCAATTGCCATGCAAAGCACCCACAACCAGAGCCGTCCAGTCGTGAGGAAGCCAACGTCCAAAATGACGTTCGAGGAATCCTCACGACTGAAGGTCAGGATTCGAGAACAACGGTGGAAATCTCTCATGCTTGCAAGCACGAGATACAAGCATATAACATCTTCCCCTCTAAGAAGGGTAACAAAGAAAACATACAAGAGCAAACAAGAGTAATTGCAAAATTATGCAAAATTATTCTAAAACATAGTCTCTCAATCTGCAGGATAACTGCTTCAAACAAAAAGCCCTTTTTGTTGCCACTTCAGAAGTCTCTTGGGAAATCGAATCGTGTGGAAAAGGTAATTCTGCTGGGACAGAGTACTGTGGCAAGGAAGAAGTGGAAGGGAGAGAATCTGAGGGAAAAATGGAATGAGCGGGAGCAGTTGCCTGAAAAGACGTGGAAGTTTCAGCAACTGGATAGGAGGAGGATTCAGCAACTGGATTGGAAGAGGGTGGTTGAGCATAAAACAAATCAAACCAATCACAGTGCTCAGAATCTGAAGTGGCATGTTCCTTGATGACGTGGGCTTGAAGTGGAGAAATCTTAACAAGAGCTCGCTTGTTCCTCTGTCATCAAGAAGAGCTGAGGCTTTACTAACTTGTGTGACCAAATTTGGAGAAGAAAATTTAGACCTCCCTTTAGAAACTCTTTTGGGATTCTTGATAAGAACCATATCTCCTTTTTGCAAAGGCTGATCAACAGAATGTTTACCTTCATCAAAACGTGATTTCATTGACAATTGTTTAGCTCGTACATGATCTTGAACGGAAGAAGACAAATCAGACAAATCAGAATCCTTATGCAACCAACTAGGATTGAGAATAGAATGAACTCTTCTTTTACGAAGTAAGCTAAAAGGTGAGACCCCAGTAGTAGAATGTGGGGAGGTATTGTAGGCCCACACTTTGTCATGAACGAAAGGCAAGGGATCTAGCCTAGAAGAAATAGCAGTTTGGACACCCTCCTTAATAATGCGATTACACCTTTCTACTAGACCATTTGAGGAGGGTGAGTACAAGGCAACTTTGTAGTGAGAAATATCGTGACACTTGAGAAAAGAGCACATTTTTTGTGAGACAAAATGGGTTCCATTGTCGGTAATGATGGTCTTGGGAAAGCCCTCAACATCAAAAACAGACTGTAAGAATTTAATAGCATTGTCAGTAGAAGCAGAATTGCAAAAGGAATAACAGAGCCATTTAGAGTGGTAATCAACAAGAAGGATAAGAAACTTGTGCTCAGAAGGTAAAACATCATATGGACCAGAAAAGTCCAAAGCTACTTTGTCCCATGGACCAGCCGGTAAAGGAACGGGACATAAAGGTGTGGAAAGAGTTTTCCAATGTTTATCAGAGAGGATGCATTGAGTGCAATTATCGATCATCTTCCTAATGTGAGAGTCCATGGAAGGCCACCAGTAGAATTGTTTGATGCGTTGACAAGTTTTAACAATACCAAGGTGACCTTGATGGGCAGAACGAATGATATGTTCACGAACAGACTGAGGAGGAACAAATAAATCGTTGCGCATGACCATATCATTAACCAAAGAAAGTTCTTCAGAAACATTTGCAAAACCTTTTAACTCAGAGGATAAGGTTCTACGTTCAGGCCATTTGTTGATAATGAATTCCTTAACTTTGGATAGAACAACATCATTTTTATAAGCTACATTCCATTGTGCTTCAGAAATGGGTTGACATTCAGCAACTGCATCAATGATGGCAACAACACACTCAATATCATCATCAACAATTGAATCATCAGTTAAAGACATTCTTGAGAGGCAATCGGCCCTGAAATTCTTACCCCCAGGAATGTGTTTGATGACAAAATGAAATTCATGGAGTTTGGAAAGGAGACGAACAAGTCTGGCAGAGGCCCTATTGGAAGTACTGTCGGAAAGCATGTGCATAAGGGGCTTGTGGTCTGTGTAAATCTCAAACTCCCGACCCCAAATGTAAGATTTGAACTTTTGAATAGCCCAAACGCAAGCCAGGGCTTCTCTTTCGATCGTGCTGTACCTAGTTTCAGCAGAAAGAAGTGTTCTGGATGCAAAGGCAACCGTATGTTCTTTCCCCTCGACCCATTGTCCTAAAACGGCACCCAAACCGGTAAGACTGGCATCAACAGTGATAAAACACTTAGAGCCGTCACAAAAAGGATTTAAAGCAGGTGAATCTTCAATGATCTTCTTGACTTGGTCAAAAACTTTTTGTAAGTCTTGAGACCAAACGAATTTCACTCCCTTCCTTAAGAGTGTTCTCAAAGGTTCAACAATCTGTGCGTAACCATGAACAAACCTGGCGTAGTATTCGGATAAGCCCAGAAAGGAGCGAAGTGCATCACGATCCTTGGGAGGTTTGGCATCTCTAATGGCTTTAATTAAAGAGAACTTGGGTTTAATGCCATTGGGAGAAAGGGAGTGGCCCAAGTAATCTAGCTCTTGAACGCCAAACTTGCACTTATCGTGTCTAACGGTCATGCCAGCTTTCTCCAAAACTTGTAAGACGGTGTTAAGAGTGTGATTGTGCTGAGAAGAGTCGTTGGCGTAGACCAAGATGTCATCTTGATACGCTTGCACGCCAGGGATGTCTTGAAATAGGTTGTCCATAAGTTTTTGGAAAATGCTGGCTGCCGAGGCCAAGCCAAAGGGAAGACTGAGGTACTTGAAGGCACCAAAGGGAGTGATAAATGTTGTTAACTCTTGAGAGCTGAGGGACAAGGGAATTTGGTGATAAGCAGACCTAAGGTCGAGGAGGGAGAAAAATTTAGCCCCACCCAAATTAGCCAAAAGGTCATGAATTTTGGGGAGGGGGTGGCAATCCACGATGATATTGTTATTCAGTGAGCATAAATCAGCGCACAATCTCACCTCTCCAGTTTTCTTGCGAACTAAAACAATGGGGGAAACCCATTCAGACGAGTCACAGGGAGCAATGATTCCTTCATCACAGAGATTTTTCAGGACACTTTTGAGTTCATCTCTAGCGCTCAAAGGAAGAGGACGAAATTTGTGAACAACTGGCTGAGCATTGGGTTTAAGCCTAATTTCATGCTTAAAACCAAGAACTGTACCAACCGTATCTTTAAATAAGTTTGGAAAAGAACTCAGTAAACTGTCCATTTTGACTATGGGAAAGGAAAGATCTGAAATATTGAAGTTCCCAGAATCATGACTAGTGTAATAGTCATGAGGGATGTCGCCTAAGGCAATGGGTTGATCAGAGCCAGGTTTGAGAATCAAACCCATTCTGGCTAAGTCAAACCAACCAACAATATCCCTGCCCTTGAGGGCAACATAAACTTTGGTGAAGGTGTATCTGCCTAGACAAGCAATGTTAGAATAAAAGAAACCCAACATATCGATGTCCTTTTCGCCAAAGGCCTTGGGATTGACGTCTGACTTGGAGAGGACAACTTGACTCCAATTAGCATAAAACGTGAGGTCGGATAAAATGGTAATGGGAGAACCAGAATCAGCTTTGACCTGGATTGTAATTGTACCAATCAACAATTCACACAAGGGACTCTTAATCTTAGCACATTCAAGAGAATCACATTCAATGGACAACATTACATCATTGAGTCTGGTGGAGCAAGACTCTACATTTTCTTGAAACTCAATATTATTGACTCTAGTGAATCTTTTGCGACCCCTGCAAACAGAAGGAAAATGTCCAATTTTTTTGCAGGAGGAACATTTTTTCCCAGAAGCAGGACAAGTGGGAGAATTGCCAAGATGGTTTCTTGATCCGCATCTGTAGCAATTGAGGGGTTTTCTATTTTGTTGTCTTGAAGAATTGTTAACAAGGTCAATAGAAGTGAAACCAGAAGCTTGGTCGACCAAATGAATGGAAGGTTGAGATATGCTTTCTTGTAGAATTTTAGAGGAATAAGTTGCGCGTTCAATCCCGTTAGCAATATCAATTGTTTCAGTTAAAGAAGGATTTTTGCAACTTAATAAACGTTCCTGCATTTTTTTTAGAAAAACAAGCAAAAATAAATTGATCTCCGATAGAGGTATCTGTACTGGCACCAAAGTCATAGGTAGAAGCCAGGATTCTGAGTTGAGCAATATAGTCTTCTACGCTCTCATCAACACTTTGTTTACGCTTGAAAAAATTTTGACGTTCTAACACGATACTGGGCTCATCGTCATATTGTTTATTGAGACGAGCAATGGCTTCTTGGTAAACATTCCAATTGTCACCGGAATCACCAGAGGGAGAAGGAATATGAGGTAAGTTTTCAAAAACTTGTTGAGCAGCAACTCCCAAACAACCATAAAGAATGGCAACCTTGCGAGGAGGATCATATTTGGTAGCGTCGATGGCTACCAAATAGTTCTCAAAACCTTTGAGCCAGTTGCGCCAAGCAAGAGTAGGTTTTCCAGGAGTTTGCAGAAAAGGAGCTGGTGTTTGGAACTGTTGAGAAGAAGCCATGGTGAGATAAAATGAAAGGATGAAATTTTATGGTTGAAAATGTTTTACAAGCCAGTAAAATGTGGTTAAATAACTTGAAACGCTGTTGTGACGAGGTTTGTGATAGACGATGAAGCGTGTCTATCGCTGAAGATGAATTGAAAAATGAAAATACAAAGTTAAATATACATGGTAGGCAGTAAAGCGTGCCTATCGCTGTTGTTAATAAATGACTTTAAATGTGAAATTATGACGTCAAATAAACATGGTAGGCAATAAAGCGTGCCTATCGCTGTAGTCACTTGAAAGAAATCAGCAAAGCGAGGAAGTCACAGTGGTTGAAAACGAATTAGAAGGCAGCAAAGCGTGCTTAACGCAGAATAGTAGTGCTGAACGAAGGCTTGGCAGGTCGCTGAAAATGGCCGCAGGCGTCGTCGTCAAGGTAACAGTACGACGCGATTTTCTAAAGGCGGTGGGCTCGTTTGACAATTGTAGCGTAGCGCGCGTGAAGCAGCGCGAGCAGGAAGTTGGAACATTGCGCGCGTGATTGAGCGCGAGGCAGCAACTGGCAGAAACAAGCAGCGCCGGGAAAAGGGCCAGAAAGAAGGGAAATCCGCACCGGGAGCCAGGTGATGGACGGGAAAGTGTCCAAAAATATACGACCTGGTGTGAAAGAAGTCGGACTGGAGGCTGAAGAGGTAGGAGACGAACAGTGGTCGTGTTCCTGTGAGTCTTGAAGGCTTGACTGGCGGTGGGTGCAGCAAAATCCCGATCGTCGCCAAAATATGTTAAATGTGGAGGCAGAGATTTGCGTAGGTCCAAACACAGGTTTATTTTAAGATTCAATTGCCATGCAAAGCACCCACAACCAGAGCCGTCCAGTCGTGAGGAAGCCAACGTCCAAAATGACGTTCGAGGAATCCTCACGACTGAAGGTCAGGATTCGAGAACAACGGTGGAAATCTCTCGTGCTTGCAAGCACGAGATACAAGCATATAACAGTCATGTACCTTACTTTAATTACAATACTTGAACCATAAGCAAATAATCGTAGGAAAATACAGTATCTTAGGGGTTCTTTAAAGCAAAATACAGATACTACTTGCACTGTTTACCGCAGCTTTAGGGAGTGTAAATGAAGTTAAAGTGAGGCCAACAAATAATGAAGATAGCCTGAAACAATGTTTCTTACTTCAACAGTTCAGATGTTCCACTGCAAATGTCAATGGGGTGGCCCAGCCCAGCCCTGTCCTTTCCCATGACGGCCACAGACGGCCCGCCCTTTGCCCGGCGACGCCCGCCGCGTCCAGCGACGCGGGGGGAGCTGTGGCATTTTGTGCGCCTCCGGGCACGTGAGTGCTCGTTGGTGGGCGGGGCAGTGCCGGGAGGGATTGTGGTGGATGTGGTCCCCCCGCTCAGCGGCCACTAGATGGTGGTGAGTGGCGGCGGGGGTGACCAACAGCTGCTGATGACACCGCGCTTACAGCGCAAATACCCCCAGTGATGCAGGCTGAGTCCTGACAGAAGGCAGCAAGGTATGCGGGTCCAGTAAATTTTTCGGCAGAAAAGTCTCCCGCTCCTCCGTGGGAGCTGTGGCGTTTTGTGCGCCTCCGGGCACGGGAGTGCTCGTTGGTGGGCGGGGCAGAGCCGGGAGGGATTGTGGTGGATGTGGTCCCCCACTCAGCGGCCACTAGATGGTGGTGAGTGGCAGTGGGGGGGACCAACAGCTGCTGATGACACTGCGCTTACAGCGCAAATACCCCCGGTGATGCAGGCTGAGTCCTGACAGAAGGCAGCAAGGTATGCGGGTCCAGTAAATTTTTCGGCAGAAATCACCAGTGGCAAGGGACTTGGGCCTAGATGTATCAAGCCGTTTGCGATTCGTTAAGGCCGAAATTCGCAGAATTTCGGCCTTAAGGAATCGCAAACGGACATTTAGCATCTTTTGAGATGTATCAGAAATTAGCAAAATAAGGAATCGCAAAAAATTGCGATTCCTTATTTTGCTTATGCATTTAAGGAATCGCAATTTTGCGATTCCTTAAATGGCATGTATGAAACTTTTTAAAATTGCGAATTTGGGTTAAGGATTCGCAAATTAACACCAATTTGAGGTTCGTGTTAATTTGCGAAATCCTTTTAAAAAACAAAATTTGACTATTTTGAAGGTGGCATGTGACACACATACATGCCCATAGGGCATGTATGTGTGCCATATGCACACACATGTAAGTTTCAGGGGTGCAGCAGGGTGTCCATGAGACACCCCTGCACCCTTGAAATAATTCTCAAATTGCGATTAGCAAATTGCGAATTCGCAATTTGAGAATTACTGCACAATCATTCCTATGGGCCTCCTGGCCCATAGGAATGCATGGGGAATTATTCCTTATTTGCGAATTCGCAAAATGCGAATTCGCAAATAAAGATAAGTAAGGAATCGCAAAAAAAATGCAATTTTTTACATACATTCCATTTTGCGAATTCTAAATAGCGATTCGCAAAAAATCGCTATTTAAGATTCGCAAAAAGGAATCTTGATACATCTAGGCCTTGGTTCTAAAAACTACCCTATCTTATACAACTAAAAGGCTTTTGTATGGTATGCCTTAGGGAGGTAATGGCGACTAGGAGGGCTACTTTCCATGAGAGACGGGGCGCTAGGTGGCGCCAGACCAAGATGGCCGCACTGGAGTGAAGCTCCTGCCTGACCGAGCACTGTAACCGCTCCTACAGTTATCCTGTCCAGCCAGTCCGTGACACTCACCTTCCCAAAGTGTCGGGAACGCCGTGCTGAACCAAGCGGTACCCCTCTTGTGGCTGTTAAGCGATCTGGGGCGGAGATAACAGCTGAAGAAAACGAGCCGCGCCGACGCCCAGAGGTGCCTGTGACCCTGTGATCAGGTGCCTACTTGCAGGGAGTAACGTGACCTGCCTTCCTCTCCAGACGCTGTGCACACCTGCCATAGGGCGCCGGCGGGACAACCTCGGAACAGACGCTGGACCACTCTGAGTTCCTGCAGCGGTGAGCGGTACCGGGGGGGCAAAAATGATCTGCTTCTGAGACCGGCCGGGCTTTACTCGCGCCTCCCGCGTGGGGCCGCAGGGCGCTCTCTGTGGCCAGGGAGACGTGGAGACTGATCTGCGGGGAGCGTGGGCGTGTGAACCGGGGACTGCTGCCTGCCGTCACTTCGCTCCTGGGCCCTGCTCTCTGGATCGGAGCCTGTGGGCGGCGGCGGGCGCCCACACCATCGGAGCGCCTACCCGGCCCCCCACGTGGCGCGGCCTATAGGGCCTGTGAGGGCATACTGTACACTTTGCGGGCTGACTCTTGGGAGAGCGGGGGGTAGCCACTGCCCCCCTTGAACTTTGCTGTTGGCGCGCAGGAGGACACCGGAGGGCCTGCTGACTCCCCTCAACCCCCCCCCCACCCATGCCTGCGCTCTGTAATTGTTGACTTGGACCTCCTCCTGCCCCGGGTGTGGAGTGGGGGCGCTCCGGCCTCCAGGCGCTTAATCCCGGTGTGGTTTGTGGCCCCCGCGTGGGACATCGATCCGCGGGGCGACCACGTCCCGCGCTCTTAACAACTTGCCGCGCAGCGGTTTCCCAGGGAGGCCTTGCATATCAACCTTTTCCATCAGTGGATCTTGACACCACGCCCTGCCCCTGCAGCTGCAACGCTGCGGTCTACGTCTAAACTGCGCCCAACACTGGTTCCTCTGCACAGGCTGTGCAACTCAGCCCTTGTCCTTGCCTCCCTGCCTGCCTGTGGCTGAAAGTCTACACTGCTCTACAGCTTGCACCAGGATCTACAGCCCTACCGGTGCCGACTCCCCCCCCCTCCCCTCATCGGTCTAGCCCTCCTCAAACCTGGCGGCCACTGCCTCCACTGCGTCGCGGACGCCAAGAAGAGATATGGGCCGTAGCGACGCAAGGCAGTCTAAAATACCGTTTGAGACCAGGAAAGCGTCCAAAACAGCGCCAGAGGACGGAGGCAGCCCTACCACGCCGACACCGCCGGAGGAGGATTGGAAAACCCTCTTGCTGGGCCTGAAACAAAGCCTCTCAACGGTAGACTCCAAGATCGACACCATCAATGCGCAAATGGACAGCGTGGTAACTAAACTGGAGCAACACGACACGCGCATAAAGGAAGCCGAAGACCGGATTTCAACGCTGGAGGACGGGGCTGCCTCCTCCTCCAAACAGGTTACTCAGATGGACAGATTGCTTAAAATAATTGCTGACAAGAATGAGGATTTGGAGGCGAGGTCTCGCCGCAATAACGTTCGCATTTTGGGCCTGGCAGAAACAACCAACACTGGTAAAATGGAGCCCTTTGTTGAAAAACTAGTCATCGATCTGTTCGGCAAAGACCCATTCTCCCCTCACCTCATTGTGGAAAGAGCCCACAGATCCTTGGCGGCTCGGCCCCCTCCCGGGTCCCAGCCGAGGCCCATCATTGCGCGATGTGGTGCTGCGACTCGCGCGGGAGCTGGGGACCATACACCATGGCAATGCAGTACTGTCCTTTTTTCCTGACTTTACCCCTTCAGTCCAAGAGGCTCGACGCAAATTCACCGGGGTTACAAAGAAGCTGCAAGCTCAAGAGCTCCCTTATGCCATGCTATACCCTGCAAAACTGAAAGTCTCCTATCAGGGCAAGCAACACCTGTTTCAGAACCCCCAACAGGTGGAGGATTTCCTAAAACAGCACAAGAAAGACAGAGTAGCGGAGAAATCTCCACACCATCGCTCTAGATCATCGTCACCAATGTCACAGCAAGACTAACTCAATGCATTGATCTTCTGGGCCCTGGGAAGGCATGGCCCCCTGATTGCCAGGAATGTGTGATTTCCCCCAAGTGCAACCGAGAGACCCCCCCCAGGTCTCTCCTAAAAACTCTGTGGGACTTCTGGCTCACTATGTGCTCGGTCACCCACCTCCGTCCCACATGAACTGACTGGGGCCACCTGGTCCTACGTGGGTGTAAGAAAGGAGGTGGTGGGCAGGTCTGGTGCCCTTAGTTCTGACCCCCAATGGGCGAACCCCTATGTTTCACCACCCCCCTGAGGGTAGTGATGTGTGCACTGCTTATTATGTTAAGGCAATGTTGTTTCTCAATGTTTTTGTTGGTGGGGGCGGGTGTGTGGGTGCTACATCCCCGGCGGGTTGGGGTGGCCAGTGTGGGTGGGGGGGAATTCCGACACTTAATACTCACGGCCATAAAAGCTCTGGCAGAAGTTGAGATCGTGGTGTTAGAGCTGGTTGTTGGAGCTGCAGGACCGCTGCCGCCCTAGATTCTGGTATATACTGTACTATCATGCTTGTTTATAACACATTTTCACGTGGGTTGGGATGGGGGACGTAACGACTACACAATCAATCCAACAATTGCAGCCTATTTCGTGGAATGTAAGGGGACTAAATGACCCGAGGAAAAAGAGACAGATTTTAGGCTACTTAGATAGGCAGGGGATTTCCATTGCTATGCTACAGGAAACGCATTTGAGTCCAGGTAGTTCCCCGATGTTTGCATCTCGTTGGGCAACTAGCAGAGTGTTTTCGTCATATTCCAATTATGCTAGGGGGGTCACCATTCTTGTTAAACGAGGTGTACAGTTTACCCCTGCGGGTACCGAGACTGATGCGGGAGGCAGATTCTGCTTTGTCTGGGGTAGATTGTATTCCCACACTATACTTTTTGCGTGTTATTATGGGCCAAACATAGATGACCCCTCATCCCTTCTCACGATGTGGGGTAAGATTCAGTCGATGGGAATTGCACATGTCATACTAGGTGGGGACTTCAATACTACACTACGACCGTCGGCAGATAGATCTCACCCTCAAGCTGTGCACTATACACGGATGCAGCTTACACTCTCAGACATAGTAGAGGACCATTGTCTGATAGACATCTGGAGACATATTCACTCCACGCAAGCACAGGGCACACACCACTCAGCGGTGCACTCTACTTGGGCACGACTGGACTACATCCTCTGTACGGCTGGGCTTTCCCCCTGGCTTGCTAAGGCTACCCACCTTGCACGCACTTTCTCAGACCACTCTCCAGTGTTAGTGACCCTGCGCGTCCCACTTGAAGCCTCCCCCTACTTAAGCTGGCGCCTCAACCCGGCACATTTAACGGACACGGCGTTTAGGGTGGAACTAGAACAGGACATAAAAGATTTCTTTGACCGCAACATATCATCTGTGTCCAGCATCACTACGGTATGGGAGGCCTTTAAAGTCACGGTGAGAGGCTGGTGTATTGCTAAGGGGAGTGGAGTCCTCCGATCCCTGCGCGATGAGCTGAGAAAATTGGAACTTGAACTGAAGCAGCTAGAGAGAGATGTGGGTGACCCTGTTCAGGGACACTCGGTAAAAGCCACACTGCGTGAAAAACTAAATGAATATGCTGAACTTTCAGAAAAAGAGTGCAGGTTCCGAGGGAAACCCTTTGCTGCACGTATATATGGGGAGGGAGACACCCCCCTAGATATCAAAATTACATCCCTACCCTGCTAGATGACCATGGCGTCCCACACTGGAATTTGCCGGATCTACTCAAGGTCCTCACTGAACATTACTCTACATTGTACACCTCCCATAGATCCACTCCGATAAACCTGAACACATACTTGGCAGACACTGCGCTCGCTTGGTTAGGCCCCTCCCAGCAGAAATTCCTTCATCATTTAATAGAGCTGGAAGAAATAACCGACGCCATAATGTCCATGAAATCTGGTAAGTCGCCGGGTTCTGACGGATTACCAATAGATTTTTATAAAGCATACATGCATATTTTAGATCCAATTTTGCAGCAGGTGTATTATGCGGCGCTGGAAGAAAACATTCTACAGACTACTATGCGGGAGGCCCTAATAACCTCACTACTAAAGCCGGGTAAACCACCTGAGTCTTGCGATTCATACCGTCCCCTCTCTTTGTTAAACTCGGACGTCAAGATTCTGGCTAAGGTTCTAGCGTCGCGCCTCAATTTGTTAATGGATAGACTGGTACTGCCGGACCAGGCGGGCTTTGTCCCGAATCGCGCGACGTCCCATAATTTACGTACCCTCCACGCGGTGATACAGGATATAACCCCCAACTGTGAGGCTGCCGCTATTTTTCTCGATGCCACGAAGGCGTTCGATTCGCTAGAATGGGACTACCTGTTGGCGCTCCTGAAGAGAATGGGCTTTCCCTTCAGCTTCCTAGATTGGATTTGGTTATTATACCGACAACCTCAGGCCTCAGTGGTGCTAAATGGATCGCAATCGGATCCCTTTGGAATCCATCGTGGCACACAGCAGGGATGCCCACTGTCTCCAGTCCTATTCGCTATTGCTATTGAACCTCTAGCTGGCAAACTGCGCCAACACCACAATCACCGCTCCCTCATCTACCCGGACAGGCAGTTACTCATAGCACTGTATGCGGACGACATGACCCTTTATGTGCATAAACCCCAAGAGAACTTGAACCCTCTGCTGCGTGAGGTTACCAAATTTGGAGGAATTTCGGTTATACAAATCAACTGGTCGAAATCTGCCCTTTTCCCACTCACCAACAAGACCACGCAGTTTCCCCTAGATTACCCCTTGGACTGGGAGGCCGAAGAGATTAAATATTTAGGTATAACAATAACTAGAAAACGCGACGTGCTCATCAGGGCTAATTATGGGACAGTCCTTGACAAACTGACGGACAACATCACCAAATGGATACACCTCCCATTGTCCATGGCGGGTCGCATCTCCCTTATTAAAATGGTGGTTCTACCAAAACTACTATACCTCTTCACTAATATACCATACAACCCAAGCGCGAATTTCTTTCGTACATTAGACTCGCTACTGTCACGACTCATCTGGGGCGGGAAACAGGCCCGAATGAGCATACAATCTCTAATGCTCCCGTACCGTCAAGGCGGTTTCGACGTCCCTAACTTCAGACGTTATTATGACTGTGCGCAAGGCCACTTTGCAGCGTACTGGCTCCATCCCCCCCCTTTCATGGCGCATCTTGCGGTCGAAGATGGCTACATGAGACCGATGCAACCATCGGGTTACCTCTACTCGGAGGCTAAACTTACTGATAGCGACCCTTCTACAGTTGACTGTACGATACTGGCCTGGAGGCGCTTGGCAGCGGCCATGGGGACGACGTTCTTATACTCGCCACTCATGACCCTAGCGAACGACCCACGGCTTAGTATCACTTGCGAGGAAATTGGCCGTAAATTACTCGCACGATTAGCATTCCACACGTGGGGGGACTTATACCTACAGGGCAGTTTCCGCACATCGGCGCAATTCTTCGGTGACGAATCCCCCTCTGTCATGGATATATTCCTATACGTACGACTGAGGCAGGGTATCAGGAAGGTCACCCCGGCCTTCCCAGATGAACCTGATACAGTCCAACCTCTCGACTTACTACTACAATCGGATACTCCGAAACATGTGGTCTCTATGCTCTATAAACATACACAGACTGCCTCGTCCCCTCCACTTCTCAGAGCCAGGAGAGACTGGGACGCAGATCTGGGATCCTCTATGTCCGACGACCAGTGGGAAGCTAGCTGCGCACACACTACCGCAGTTACGGGAAACACGCGCCTCCGGCTGGTGCTTTATAAGTTCTTGCACAGGCTCTATTACACTCCTGCCAAACTGCATTGTTTTCACCTCCGGGACAATGACAGGTGTCTTCGCTGCAAGGCTGAGGGCGCGGGCTTTCTCCACCTCGCGTGGACATGCCGAGCGGTGGCTACGTTCTGGGAGGAAGTATTTGGCGCCTTGTCCGATATGGTTGGCGTACCTGTGTCACCTTGCCCGCGGATTGCGCTGCTGGGGCAGGCTTGCCCTGCTCTGACCGCACATCGTAAATTCTTTGCACTCGGCCTTCTCCTGGCAAAACGCCATGTAGCGTGCCGCTGGGGTCGCGGCCGAGCACCCAAGTTCAAGGACTGGCTTACCGTCATGACTACATGGCAAGACCAGCTGCACAACTACGCGGAATTACTTCCACATAAGTCTAGGCCCAAAGACATCTGGGGTCCGCTTGTTGCGTACCTTCAACGCCTACAGGCCGACTCAGAATCAGAGCGAGTGACAATTCCTGCGGCACCAGACACAACACACCACTCCTAAATGGTCATTCACGATGTTTCCTTCTCCGCTGCATGTGCCGCATCTTCACACAGCAGTTTTGGATGCAGCTAATGGGATAGTTTATAGGCCCAAAAACAACCTAATATATGCCGCTGAGTTTGTCGGATTTTTTGGTTAAGGTTATGTTGATTTAGTTGGTATGGAGGGGAAGAAAAAATGGAAAAATGGTGAAACCTCAGGCACTCCATTTCCTATTTTCGATGTTATTCTTAATACTGTGCAAATGCTTCCTCATACAGCTCCCAATAGCCCTTTTCGCGGCCGGCCCTGATGGGTTGTAGGCGGCTTGCTGTGTCAACCTAATTTTCCCCTGACATATAGTACACTCCCAAGATGATGCAGAAGCTGCCGGCCTGATCACACAGGTTGTAGGTGACCAAGCTGTGTAACCTCTACTGATCATAATAAAGGTTTTAAAAAAAATACATTCCATGAGAGACACTGATGCATGTATTGTTTAACCCGGCAGGAGCGGAGAGGCACCGGTGTATATAACATAACATAACGTGTATTTGTAAAGCGCACGCATGCAGGGCTGTCTTGGTGCTGAGTAACAGATGTTTATTGTCGCCCACCTCAATGGTGCTCACTTCCTCTCTTTTCCCCCCACTTAAAAGACACTGCTTTAGCGCGTCTTATTGCTATTGGCACAAGATGGCTGCAAGAAAGGCCACTGAGAAGCAGCCAAATATCGGTCATCCAGTGGAGGCAGAGAAAGATCTGCAGATCTCTAGATCCGATCTGTAGAATTTGATTAAGGAGGCAGAAGATGCTGCTGCGGCGGAACCCCGGCTAAAAGCCAAAAGGAGGTTCAGGAAGAGCATCAAGATATGGACAAGAGGGGCAAATATGTGAAAGGCTCGAGTTGAAAGATCTCCTTCAGCGTATGAGAGACTCTCTGGGCTTTGAGGAGAAACCAGAGGAAGAGGAAGGTTTCTACTCACAATACAGTCAGGCTCACATGAAGGATTTGCCCCTACATGATGTCCTTAAAAGAACTTAAAAAGAATGGAAGGACACCGATAAGACCTCTGTACCCCGATGTTTGAATAAGAGGCATCTGTTGCAAGGGTTTGAGGAGGAACTTCCTCCAAAACCTAGAGTATGCAGCATATTGGCGTCTAAGGCTTCCTCTTCCAATATGCCAGAGGGCAAGATCTCCACACGTCGAAGAGTACAGGACAAAGAGTAAAGACCGAGAACAGCTCCACACACCAGAGGGTACAAGACAAAGAGTAAAGACCGGGAACAGCTCCACACGCTAGAGAGTACAGGACAAAGAGTAAAGACCGGGAACAGCTCCACACACCAGAGGGTACAAGACAAAGAGTAAAGACCGGGAACAGCTACACACGCTAGAGAGTACAGGACAAAGAGTAAGAGCGGGAACAGCTCCACACGCTAGAGAGTACAGGACAAAGAGTAAAGACCGGGAACAGCTCCACACGCTAGAGAGTACAGGACAAAGAGTAAAGACCGAGAACAGCTCCACACGCTAGAGAGTACAGGACAGAAAGTAAGAGCGGGAACAGCTCCACACGCTAGAGAGTACAGGACAGAGAGTAAAGACTGGGAACAGCTCCACACACTAGAGAGTACAGGACAAAGAGTAAAGACCGGGAACAGCTCTAAACACTACAGAGTACAGGACAAAGAGTAAAGACCAGGAACACCTCACACGCCAGAGAGTACAAGACAGAGAGTTAGACTGAGAGCAGCTCCACACGCTAGAGAGTACAAGACAAAGAGTAAAGACCGGGAACAGCTCCACACGCTAGAGAGTACAGGACAAAGAGTAAAGACCGAGAACAGCTCCACACGCTAGAGAGTACAAGACAAAGAGTAAAGACCGGGAACAGCTCCACACGCTAGAGAGTACAAGACAAAGAGTAAAGACCGGGAACAGCTTCACACGCTAGAGAGTACAAGACAAAGAGTAAAGACCGGGAACAGCTCCACACGTTAGAGAGTACAGGACAAAGAGTAAAGACTGGGAACAGCTCCACACGCTAGAGAGTACAGGACAGTGCGTAAAGACCAGGAACAGCTCCACATGCTAGAGAGTACAGGACAGAGAGTTAGACTGGGAGCAGCTCCACACGCTAGAGAGTACAAGACAAAGAGTAAAGACCGGGAACACCTCACACGCCAGAGAGTACAAGACAGAGAGTTAGACTGGGAGCAGCTCCACACGCTAGAGAGTACAAGACAAAGAGTAAAGACCGGGAACAGCTCCACACGCTAGAGAGTACAGGACAAAGAGTAAAGACCGAGAACAGCTCCACACGCTAGAGAGTACAGGACAAAGAGTAAAGACCGGGAACAGCTCCACACGTTAGAGAGTACAGGACAAAGAGTAAAGACCGAGAACAGCTCCACACGCTAGAGAGTACAGGACAAAGAGTAAAGACTGGGAACAGCTCCACACACTAGAGAGTACAGGACAGAAAGTAAGAGCGGGAACAGCTCCACATGCTAGAGAGTACAAGACAAAGAGTAAAGACCGGGAACAGCTCCACACGCTAGAGAGTACAGGACAAAGAGTAAAGACCGAGAACAGCTCCACACGCTAGAGAGTACAGGACAAAGAGTAAAGACCGGGAACAGCTCCACACGTTAGAGAGTACAGGACAAAGAGTAAAGACCGAGAACAGCTCCACACGCTAGAGAGTACAGGACAAAGAGTAAAGACTGGGAACAGCTCCACACGCTAGAGAGTACAGGACAGAAAGTAAGAGCGGGAACAGCTCCACATGCTAGAGAGTACAAGACAAAGAGTAAAGACCGGGAACAGCTCCACACGCTAGAGAGTACAGGACAAAGAGTAAAGACCGGGAACAGCTCCACACGCTAAAGAGTACAGGACAAAGAGTAAAGACCGAGAACAGCTCCACACGCTAGAGAGTACAGGACAAAGAGTAAAGACTGGGAACAGCTCCACACGCTAGAGAGTACAGGACAGAAAGTAAGAGCGGGAACAGCTCCACATGCTAGAGAGTACAAGACAAAGAGTAAAGACCGGGAACAGCTCCACACGCTAGAGAGTACAGGACAAAGAGTAAAGACCGGGAACAGCTCCACACGCTAGAGAGTACAGGACAGAGAGTAAAGACCGGGAACAGCTCCACACGCTAGAGAGTACAGGACAGAGAGTAAAGACTGGGAACAGCTCCACACACTAGAGAGTACAGGACAGCGAGTAAAGACCAGGAACAGCTCCACACGCTAGAGAGTACAGGACAGAGAGTAAAGACCGGGAACAGCTCCACACGCTAGAGAGTACAGGACAGAGAGTAAAGACTGGGAACAGCTCCACACACTAGAGAGTACAGGACAAAGAGTAAAGACCGAGAACAGCTCCACACGCTAGAGAGTACAGGACAAAGAGTAGAAACCGGGAACAGCTCCACACGCTAGAGAGTACAGGACAGAGAGTAAAGACCGGGAACAGCTCCACACGCTAGAGAGTACAGGACAGAGAGTAAAGACTGGGAACAGCTCCACACACTAGAGAGTACAGGACAGCGAGTAAAGACCAGGAACAGCTCCACACGCTAGAGAGTACAGGACAGAGAGTAAAGACCGGGAACAGCTCCACACGCTAGAGAGTACAGGACAGAGAGTAAAGACTGGGAACAGCTCCACACACTAGAGAGTACAGGACAGAGAGTAAAGACCGGGAACAGCTCCACACGCCAGAGAGTACAAGACAGAGAGTTAGACTGGGAGCAGCTCCACACGCTAGAGAGTACAAGACAAAGAGTAAAGACCGGGAACAGCTCCACACGCCAGAGAGTACAAGACAGAGAGTTAGACTGGGAGCAGCTCCACATGCTAGAGAGTACAGGACAAAGAATAAAGACCAGGAACAGCTCCACACGCTAGAGAGTACAGGACAAAGAGTAAAGACCAGGAACAGCTCTACACGCTAGAGAGTACAGGACAGAGAGTAAAGACCGGGAACAGCTCCACACGCTAGAGAGTACAGGACAGAGAGTAAAGACTGGGAACAGCTCCACACACTAGAGAGTACAGGACAGCGAGTAAAGACCAGGAACAGCTCCACACGCTAGAGAGTACAGGACACAGAGTTAGGACCGGGAACAGCTCCACACGCTAGAGAGTACAGGACAGAGAGTAAAGACTGGGAACAGCTCCACACACTAGAGAGTACAGGACAGAGAGTAAAGACCGGGAACAGCTCCACACGCCAGAGAGTACAAGACAGAGAGTTAGACTGGGAGCAGCTCCACATGCTAGAGAGTACTTGCACCTTCTACAGCTCTTCATGTGTAACATTCAGGTCATGGGTTCAGGGAATATATGTCTGGCCTCCTACAGAAGGTATGGACTCTAATGGCAGTTCATACTGGACAGCTGCTCTGTACAACTAGGAACATTCACTCTTTCTCCGATGTCAGCGGAAATGCTGGATTGAGGGGAGTAAAATTGGAGAATTAAATGATCTGCCGGCATTTAAACAGAAGATTATGGTCAACAGAGAATGAAAATATATTCAAGAGTCATTTTACAGCTAAATATTTAACACAATTGTTTTGGTCAGTAGAATAATATTCAATGTAAACATTCAAGCTTATAGTTTCTGCTTCAGGTCACTTTTTATGCCTTCCGTTTTCTATAAAACAAGAGACATAGTGTCACCCTCTTATTTCTGGTGCCACAAATCAGCCTAGCAAGAACAATAATATTTTTTCTATAGCGCTCAATAAAGTTTCCCTTTGCCAAGTGTTGTAAAGGACTAGTGTGGCTATTTGATTTTTTTTTTTTAATAACATATTTTATTGAGTATAACGGTACATATCGGACAGTGCCCGCTGCAAGTGCCCCAGAAACAGGTTGAATGAGACACTACCATTTATATCCATGCAACAAATTAGCCTGATAACATATATAACTGAAACTTGGCGTAGGTTGCTACGTGTTTCACTGCGAGCAATGTATCTAGGTGTGTGTGTGTGTGTGTGGGGAACTTACAGAACGCCTCCCCCCAGCTGTATGTGGATCGGTCAGATAGGTTTGTCCAATGTATACAGGGTCTAATGGCGGGAGGGGGGGGTGGGGGGCAGTTTAATGCCCTAGTATGTCGCCCAAAGGGACCATATTTTCCAATGCTTCCGTGGGCAGCTCAGCCTCGTGCCCAATACACCGCGACTTCAGCCCCCATGCATCTGTCCATGGCTGTCCTCCACCCACCCATTGTTGGCGAGAGGTCTCCTTCCACACCCGTACAATGTCCCAAGCGTGAGGCCCAGAAACAATGAGTGTTGCTTGTTGTGATTTCCGATTATCCCCTCTGTACTGTGGGGTAAGAAATGCTTAGGGTCGAACGGGAGACTCCAGGACAATACTCAACCCTGGCATGATGACATTTTAGGCCAGACGGTTGCAGCGCCCCACAGCTGCAAACCGTCTGGACAAAGGTCCCCTCTGACTCTCCACATCTGGGGCACTTAGGGGACTGAGTGACGCCCATCTTCCAGAGGCGGGAGCGGTGAAGTAGGCTCGATGGAGATATTTAAACTGGATAAGGTGATATCGCGTGGCAATAGTCGCTCCGCGGGGACTAGTGAGCGCTTCTGACCAGTCATCCTCAGTAATGTTGGGCAGGTAGGCTTCCCATGCCTCTCGGGTTTTATGTGAGGTGGTTTGGGTGATCAGTGTCTGGTATATCTGCCGTACCTTATATTGGATTTTTAAGGCATGAAAACATGGCGAGGGGGCCCCCCATCAACGTACCGTGCAGGGGGGGGCCTGAAGTTTTGTTACGCCACTGGCTGGCGGGAACCCCTTCGCCACCTGTAATATTGTATACCGTGAGCAGCGTACAATACTCACACTCCTCCAGGGATGTAGAGAATCATGAGTGTGAGGCGTCAAGGAGGGTGGATCACTGGGATTGGATCACACACCGCTGATCTCCCCTTTACTTACACTGCGCCCGTTTGCAGAAGTTGTACAAACCTTTGTATTATTTTTCATGTGTTGCTTTGCGCTGCGCACAGAAAACATACTTTTCTTTTCTAAACGATAAGGCACTGTGCAAACTTTGATTTATTAGAATCTTATCAGGCGAGATTTCACATAAAATTAAAGAGCCCCATGCCACATTGAGGGCTTGGTTTGAACAGTGTTTCAAAGTAGCGTAAAGTTGTGCTATGCGCTGCTTTGCGTTATTTTGTATCAAAGGGGCGTTCCGTGGGTGGTGCTTAGGCGTTCCCATGCAACCACCAATATGTTTTGAGAAGAATTATTTTCTACAAAAACATTGGCAGACAGGATTTTTTCCCAAATCTTGCGCCTCCACGAGGAAGGTGTAACAAGGACAAACTTTCATTTCTCCAAGCTTTTCCAGCTTTGCATGTTTGCCGCATTGTACATAACACACACAAAGTGGGAAACGCCTCAAAGTACAGTGTTTGTACTTGAAGGGACCCCCTTCCAGTACAAAACCTTTATTTCAGAGAACTCACGCACTCACGCACCCTCGCTCTATGGTCCAAGTTTGGTTGCATTGGAGCAGGACTGCAACATGTACGCCAGCACCGGGAGAGAAAAAATGTGCCTGATCTTACAGGATATTGCATATTTTCTCTCTCTCTCTCCGGTTGATGCGAGGCAGCGCGCCAACGTCGGTGCAGTGTTGCCGTGCATCAAAGAATAGAACATCTGGGCCACAGCCTCACACAATCACACTCACTTCTTGACACTGAGTTTCACTCACCTTCACTCACACACACACATCCTTACAGATACAGACACATGCTCACACTCACACTCGCTACTTGACACTGAGTCTCACTCACTTTCACTCACACACACACCCTTACAGATACAGACACATGCTCACACTCACTTCTTGACACTGAGTCTCACTCACTTTCACTCACACACACATCCTTACAGACACAGACATGCTCACACTCACTGCTTGACACTGAGTCTCACTCACTTTCACTCTCACACACATCCTTACAGATACAGACATGCTCACACTCACTGCTTGACACTGAGTCTCACTCACTTTCACTCACACATACATCCTTACAGATAGACATGCTCACACTCACTTCTTGACACTGAGTCTCACTCACTTTCACTCACACACACATCCTTACAGATACAGACATGCTCACACTCACTGCTTGGCACTGAGTCTCACTCACTTTCACTCACACACACATCCTTACAGATACAGACACATGCTCACACTCACACTCACTACTTGCCACTGAGTCTCACTCACTTTCACTCACACGCACCTCCTTACAGATACATACACATGCCCACACTTACACTCACTTCTTGACACTGAGTCTCACTCACTTTCACTCACACACACATCCTTACAGATACAGACACATGCTCACACTCACTTCTTGACACTGAGTCTCACTCACTTTCACTCACACACACATCCTTACAGATACAGACACATGCTTACACTCACTACTTGACACTGAGCCTCACTCACTTTCACTCACACACACATTCTTACAGATACAGACACATGCTCACACTCACACTCACTGCTTGACACGGAGTCTCACTCACTTTCACTCACACACACATCCTTACAGATACAGACATGCTCACACTCACTGCTTGACACTGAGTCTCACTCACTTTCACTCACACACACATCCTTACAGATACAGACACGTGCTCACACTCACTGCTTGACACTGAGTCTCACTCACTTTCACTCACACACACATCCTTACAGATACAGACACATGCTCACACTCACTGCTTGACACTGAGTCTCACTCACTTTCACTCACACACACATCCTTACAGATACAGACACATGCTCACACTCACTGCTTGACACTGAGTCTCACTCACTTTCACTCACACACACATCCTTACAGATACAGACATGCTCACACTCACTGCTTGACACTGAGTCTCACTCACTTTCACTCACACACACATCCTTACAGATACAGACACGTGCTCACACTCACTGCTTGACACTGAGTCTCACTCACTTTCACTCACACACACATCCTTACAGATAGACACATGCTCACACTCACTACTTGACACTGAGTCTCACTCACTTTCACTCACACACACATCCTTACAGATACAGACACATGCTCACACTCACACTCACTACTTGACACTGAGTCTCACTCACTTTCACTCACACACACATCCTTACAGATACAGACACGTGCTCACACTCACTGCTTGACACTGAGTCTCACTCACTTTCACTCACACACACATCCTTACAGATACAGACACATGCTCACACTCACTGCTTGACACTGAGTCTCACTCACTTTCACTCACACACACATCCTTACAGATACAGACACGTGCTCACACTCACTGCTTGACACTGAGTCTCACTCACTTTCACTCACACACACATCCTTACAGATACAGACACATGCTCACACTCACTGCTTGACACTGAGTCTCACTCACTTTCACTCACACACACATCCTTACAGATAGACACATGCTCACACTCACTACTTGACACTGAGTCTCACTCACTTACACTCACACACACATCCTTACAGATACAGACACATGCTCACACTCACACTCACTACTTGACACTGAGTCTCACTCACTTTCACTCACACACACATCCTTACAGATACAGACACGTGCTCACACTCACTACTTGACACTGAGTCTCACTCACTTTCACTCACACACACATCCTTACAGATACAGACACATGCTCACACTCACTGCTTGACACTGAGTCTCACTCACTTTCACTCACACACACATCCTTACAGATACAGACATGCTCACACTCACTGCTTGACACTGAGTCTCACTCACTTTCACTCACACACACATCCTTACAGATACAGACATGCTCACACTCACTGCTTGACACTGAGTCTCACTCACTTTCACTCACACACACATCCTTACAGATACAGACACGTGCTCACACTCACTGCTTGACACTGAGTCTCACTCACTTTCACTCACACACACATCCTTACAGATAGACACATGCTCACACTCACACTCACTACTTCTGCTTGACACTGAGTCTCACTCACTTTCACTCACACATACATCCTTACAGATACAGACATGCTCACACTCAGTACTTGACACTGAGTCTCACTCACTTTCACTCACACACACATCCTTACAGATACAGACATGCTCACACTCACTGCTTGACACTGAGTCTCACTCACTTTCACTCACACACATCCTTACAGATACAGACACGTGCTCACACTCACTGCTTGACACTGAGTCTCACTCACTTTCACTCACACACACATCCTTACAGATACAGACACGTGCTCACACTCACTGCTTGACACTGAGTCTCACTCACTTTCACTCACACACATCCTTACAGATACAGACATGCTCACACTCACTGCTTGACACTGAGTCTCACTCACTTTCACTCACACACATCCTTACAGATACAGACACGTGCTCACACTCACTGCTTGACACTGAGTCTCACTCACTTTCACTCACACACACATCCTTACAGATACAGACACATGCTCACACTCACTGCTTGACACTCTAGTTACCCAACTCAATGGTACTCATTTTATCGACCTCAGATGGATGAAAGGCTGAGTTTTCCCGCCGGGAATTGAACCTGTGACCATGAGGTCGAACACAGGCCCCTGCAGTGGCTGCTTTAGTCCACTGAGCAACCAGACCAGGCTTAATAAGCAATTTTTTCTCAATTATAATAAAAAAGGCAAACAGTACTGATTACAAAGCCGTCCCAGTGTCCAACACACTGATTTTTCCCCCTCTGAGGTTAGGGGTCACAAGGGCAGTGCTAGGGTCACAAAGGCAGTGCCAGGGGTCACAAAGGCAGTGCCAGGGGTCTCACGGGCGAGCCAGGGGTCGCAGCATCCACCCTCAGCAACTCCTCAATGACATCCATGGCCTCTTCTTTTATCCCCATGCTTGCACAACAGACGGTGTTTCTAGTCATCCCACCACACTCTTTTCAGAACAGATCCAGTCCATACGATGCACGTGCAGCCCAAAGCTCTTCAGCCTCAAGTCCTCTTTCATGTTCTTCAGCAAAGAGAGGCCCAGTAGGGGCACAGATCATCTTCTCCTGGATTATTATTAGTAAATAAGGACATCCTCCGCCCACAAATAGTTCCACCAATAACGGCAACAGCTGCCCCACCTCATCCCACTCTTTACGCCACCAATATACCTCATGTCTACTACTTGGTAGACCCAACGAGCAGCCATATGGATGTCTGTCTGAGAACTTTGCAGCCTACAGAACCAATGAATGCTCCATAATCCACGTCACAATTCTTTCTGCCCCAAAATCCTCTGCCCAGCCCTGAAAAATGGCGAACACTTCTCGGCAATTGCCTGAACCTCCCTTCCCAACAAACAGGAAATCAACCGTGAAAATTAGCCTGTGACCAGCTCTTCTTGACAAACCCCATTGTAAGAAGGCGCTGAAACATTCAAACAGAGAACAAGAAATCACACAACCCATAGGCAAAGCTCTGTCTGCATATAGTGCCCTCTTCAAATTGCATCCCCCGCAAAGAAAAGCCCACTGATTGAGCTGGCATTATGTGAAATGCTGACTTAATGTCACAATTTACCTATTCAGCCCCAAACGTAATAGTATCAACCGATGCAGCACCCTGCTCTGTTGCATCTTCCTGAGTCATGCATCCATTTACGTATGCCTCCTCTGGCAACGATAAACGGTGAATTAAACAATATTCCCCTGGGGTTTTCTTTGGAACTACCCCCAAAAGAGGCAGCATCAAATCTGGCAATGAGCACTCAAACCTGGGCCTGCAATTCTTTCTTGCTCCACTTCTTTGCTGATTTTCTTCTTCAACACTGACTGAAGCCGACCAGCACTGTTGTCTCGGGCCTTGATATCTTACTCGAGAGCCTTCACTGAGACCCTCTGAGTCTATCGGCCACTTCCCTCTCTGGATAACTTGCCAAACAACCCCACATTTAAGGCTGAGACTGCTACTTCCTGGCCCGGGAAGACTCCCACTGTTCCGCCACCATCAGCAGCCCAAACATTGTGTAAGCAGTCGGCTTCCCACACTGCCACAACATTCATACCAACAGCGGTAAAAGCACATTTCACTGTTAAATCCACAACATGACACTTCTGGGACGCGGGCTGACCTCTTCCGTAGCTTCCCACCCCCCACTGAAGGGACAACCCATAAAGAGTGGTACTGAGCCGGCACACCACTTGATGTGCCATCCACTGCAACCCCAGCTCTGAATCAACTTCCCCCTCAGGACTTCTCTGTATTGATGCTCAAAAGAGCTCTGAACTCCTCAGTGTCTCTATTCTATGCTAAGACCTGGATAGCATCAATGTAGTTGGGGGCAGCAACAGCTCTATCAGCGTAAGGCTTGAAGTATACACTAGTATACACCGGCTCTATCAGCGTAAGGCTTGAAGTATACACTAGTATACAGCGGCGCTATCAGCGTAACGCTTGCAGTATACACTAGAATACAGCGGCTCTATCAGCGTAAACCTTGAAGTATACACTAGTATACAGCGGCGCTATCAGCGTAACGCTTGCAGTATACACTAGAATACACCAGCGTAGATTAAAAACACCGATGTCAATGTCTCGATATTTACTAGAACCCCAGAATGTCCGGCAGCTCCCACTCTTGCTTTGATCCCTCTTTCACTGGTATCACTCTGTGTAATAACTTGGAAACATCCACACATTCTACCTTCCATTTTTCAAATAATTCAATAAATGCTCTCCCAAAGGCATCGTTATTCCCATGTAAGACCATCTTTTTTATTTATAATTCTCGCTCCTGTATTTCCACCCTTCTCCTCCCCTTTTATTTCCTTTCTGCTCCTCGGACTTCCCCTTCTGAACTTCACAAGCAACATTATCCATCTTGTCTGCCGATGTTGCAACTGACCCCGTTGACCCCTACGCACCCCCTGACTCTTGTTCCCTTGCCATTTGCCCATCACTCAGTGCAACCGATTCATCTTCAATCCCTCACTCCCTACATACCCCTGCATCCGATACCGACAAACACCTCCCCATGCCTGATATCAGTAAGTAGGTAGAAAAATGCCAGAAGAGCAGTAGTGTGGTCTCTTTTACGCTCAAGAGCTGTTGAGATTTGACACCAATTTTAAGGTTGATCCATTCCCCTTAGTTAGGTCTCGCCTAGCATTGCAGCCCACATGTGGAGCTCGCTCAGCGAAATTTATTGCTAATGAGGAGTTTCAGTAGAGGGCTTGAAGCCCCGCCCCTCATTTCTATTGGTCGGCGTCATCGTTTATGGTAAATAGTGGCCTGCCATTGGAAATGAGGATTTTTGTTTGCCGCCCTTCGGTCTGAGATCCGGACTGGGTCGCCTGCCTCACAGCTGTCGTGAAGCACTTTCTTATCTTTATGGGGCCATGTGTTTCTAATTAGAAACACATGGCCCCATAAAGAGAATAGATTGATTCTTTTTTCTTTTTTAGGTCTCATAGAGAGACCTATTGCCGTCAAACCAGAAAGCTAAAACCAGGCGGATTTTGCAGAGTGCATGTGTGTCCGTGCACGCGCTCTCCATTTGCTTCCCGAGCCGCCTGCCTGCTTCACACATCAAAGCCATCAGCCTCCCTCCCACCTCCCCCCTAATTGCTTTCCCTTATCATGGCCGCGAGGCCATGAGCTACTTCAAAGGGATCCGCTCCCTGCCTCCCACCTCCCCCCCTGCCACTTGTCCTGTCTATTGAGCCTTTCTCACCTCTCTCCTTATCTCCTTTTCTCTCCCACTAGCTTCACTTCTGTGGTTTTCTGCTGTCAACCCTCATTTCTTCCTTCCACTTTATTCCCTCCTGTCTATCGTTCTCTTTCTATGTATATCCAAGTCACCAGCCTCACCTCTGCTATTTTCTTTTCTCTTTCTCCTACACCTATGTTTCTCTACCCACTCTACCCCCAGAATTTTCCCACTTTCTTTTCTTTTCTAATCCCCTCTTTTGTCTAATCGCCCACAACCTTTTCACCTGCCTTTCTCCCTGTTTCAACCCTGCATTTGCTTCTCTGTCTGCCTTTAACAATTTATTTTCTCTTTTACTTTCAACATGTAATGGTCTCTATCTCTGTGCCTCTCTCCAGACTGCCAACCCCTAGTTCTTTCTGTGTCTCACTCCCCGCAGTCACTAACAGCCCTGGCTTATCGTTGCCAAAACTGTTTGCTATCGAGTATCCATTTCCAACCTTGCATCCAGCAACAGGCTGTACTAGAGTGACGTTTTATAAATCACGCAGCAATTTGTTTAAAAAATCCATGCTGTGTTCATCCTGGTCACATTCGGTACTTTTAACTGGCCTGTCCGGCTTCATGGCGGGCCCCCCAAACAGCCCTTTCTTGCATTGGCTCAGGGGAGTTTGCATACACAAGTTGCTTAATCAGCTATTGAGTGCATGTGATCTCTGGTGGGGCCTGCCTGCACTCTCTGCCTCCATCACAAGGGTAGATGGCCTGTCCTCCTATTTGCGTGACATTGTTTGCCTTCTCATTGGAAACAGTGCAGCCCATTATTACGTTTCTCCCAGTGGTATTTCTAGCAGCGACCTCCAAAGGGTTCACTTTCCCATGCACACAGCACTCTGGTGCCAAAAATTACTTAGAAGACTTTGGAGGCAGTTAGACTCCCACGGTTAATCAATCAAATCAACCAGGATTTATAAAGCGCAGATGCCCTTGCCTGGTGTTGCTGCAGTTTGAAACATCTTGTCATGGAGGTCTTTTTATTTATCTTTATTCAAGACTTTTCAGACATCCATGCCTCTTCAGTGGATAGTTTGTGATTTTAGATTCGAAGTTTGGCTGTCGCTTGGATGCAAGTTGCATAGAACAATTTACATTAAAGTATAGTTCTGTTTTTATTATGCTCTGGCAAGTTTAATGTGTGGGTTCATGTAACTATTATTGAAGTATTCTGCTTATGAAGTTGCTGGTTGTCAGACCTAAGTTGTGGGCTATACTGCATGATGTGTTACAGCAACTGTGTGATGTTTATTCCATGCCAGAGCCCCTTCAACCAAAACTTGAAATAAGATCTAATTCATATGCTTGTAAAGAGTACATTTCTTTCTGGTGGTCTCTTAACCTCATTACTGGAACCACATACATTCACTCCATAATACACGGGTAAAATACATTGTCTGGCTCTGCTTCCTGCTTGTTTATCTCCAAGTCTCTCTTTCCTTCTCTTTCTTTTCAGTGAGATTCCACTGACAACACTTGTGCACTAGTCCTACTATAGCACAACTGCTGTTTTATTTTTTTCTGTGTTTTCAGTGTGATTCCACAACAGCACATCTACCATTCTGCACTCCCTGGCAATGGGTCAATGTGCTAGTTATAGAGTACTTGTGTGTTCGTACCCACACCCCCCACACAACCCCCCACACACACACCCCACACATACAACCCCCCACACACACCCACCCACACACACACACATGCACACACAACACCACACACACCCAGACCCCCCACACACACAACCCCCACACACACAACACCCACACACACAACCCCCCACACACAACCCCCCCACACACAACCCCCCACACACAACCTCCCACACACAACCACCCACACAACCCTACCCACACAACTCCACACACATCGCCACACACACAACCCCCCACACACACCACACACAACACCCCCACACCCCCACAACCCCCCCACACACAACCCCCCCACACACAACTTGACACACAACCCCACACCCACACAACCAACCACACACAACCTCCCACACACAACCACCCACACAACCCTACCCACACAACTCCACACACATCGCCACACACACAACCCCCCACACACACCACACACAACACCCCCACACCCCCACAGCCCCTCCACACACACAACCCCCCCACACACCCCCACCCCCCCACACACACCCCACACACAACCCCACACACACAACCCCACACACACACAACCCCACACACACAACCCCCCACACCCAACCCCACACACAACCCCCCACACCCACGCAACCCCCCACACACACAACCCCCCACACACACAACCCCACACACACAACCCCACACACACACAACCCCACACACACACAACCCCACACACACAACCCTTCCACACACAACCCCCCACATACACACAACCCCCCACACACACACAACCCCACACACACAACCCTTCCACACACAACCCCCCCACATACACACAACCCCACACACACACAAAACCACAAACCCCCAAACCCCCCCACACGCACACCCACACGCACACCCACACAACCCCACACACAACCCCACACACACACAACCCCCCCACACACAACCCCCCCATACACACAACCCCACACACAACCCCCACACACACCCACACACACAACCCCCCCCACACACACAACCCCCCCACACACAACCCCCCCATACGCACCCACACACACAACCCCCCGCACACCCACACACAACTCCCCACACACACAATCACACACAACCACACTCAACCACACACACAACCCCACACACCCAACGCCCCACACACACACCCACACACACAACCCACCACCGACACACAACCCCACACACACACAAAACCACACACAACCCCCTAAACACAACTACATGCACACAACACTACACACACACACAACCCCCACACACACAACCCCCTGGCACACACAACCCCCACACACACAGAACCCCCTACACACACAACGCCCCACACCCCCCCACACCCCACGCACCCCACACAGACACACAGACACACACACCCGCACACACACACACACACACACACACACACCACCACACACCCCCAAACACACCCACACACACAACCCCCCACACACACAACCCCGCACACACACAACCCCCACACACACACACACAAAACACCCACACACACAACCCCCCACACACACACAACCATCTATCTATCTATCTATCTATGGCCCTCACTCTATCTATCGTTTGCCCGCACTATCTATCCATCGCCCTCACTCTATCAATCTATCTATTGCCCTCACTCTATCCATCTATCGCACTCACTCTATCTATCTATCACCCTCACTCTATCTATCTATCACCCTCACTTTATCTATCAGCCTCAATCTATCTATCGGCCTCACTCTATTTATCTATCGGCCTCATTCTATCTATCGCCCTCACTCTATCCATCGCCCTCACTCTATCTATCGCCCTCACTCTATCTATTTGCGCCCGTCCGCGCCCTGAGGCGCCCGGCGGTTAGGAACCCTGCTCAGGCCATGTCAACGCCCCATAGCCCAATCACCTACTCCTCTGAGGAGCTTTATCTACTTAACCGCCCCCTCCCCTCTTGCTCCGCTTTGGACTGCTCTCTTAAACCGCCACTTAAATGCCCTCAGTGTCACTTCACTCTGTCGTGCAACTCCGCACTGCCAGTGCCACCTATTCCCCCATACAAGTTCTGGAGCATTAACTGTCGATCTCTGCCTAAAAACAGAGATCATATATTCGACCTATTAGTCTCCTCTCAGCCTTGTGCCTTGTTTCTAACAGAAACCTGGCTCCATTCGAGCTCCGGCCCAGACGTGGCTAATGCCCTGCCACCTGGATATGTTATAGTCAGACAGGATCGTTCCACCGGGAAAGGTGGTGGGATAGCGATCATTTTTAAAGATATCTACTCCTGCTCCCTTAACGCTGCCCCCTTCCCTAACTGCGAAGCTGCCATATTCAAGTTAGCGGTCTCCCCTCAATTGACACTATCGGGCATTCTCATTTATCGTCCCCCTGATAAACCCACGCAGTGGCTGGCCTCATTCGTGGGATACGTTGCCCCACACGCTCTGAAGGCAGCCAATTTTACGATTTTAGGAGACCTAAATCTCCACCTAGAAGATACACTGAACGGCCTAAGCAGAACGCTCTTAGCCGAATGCGAGGCCATCAACCTAACACTGCGTAATCAAGGACCAACCCACCAGGCTGGCCACTTACTCGACCCCATTATTTCCAATATTCTGTTTGATTGCACTTCCCCTGCGCTCCCCCTTGACTGGTCTGACCACTTTGCCATCTATTTCACTATGCCTGCGGACACTACCATGGGCATGCTTCCCTCTGGCCCTATGGGCAACCTTAGAGCCTGGTCCAAACTGAACATTTCGGCATTTAATGCCTCTCTTTCTGCCACCTACCCTGATACCAAACTTGGGTGTATCTCCCTGGCTCAGGAAGTATCCTACTGGCTCACCTCCAATATCAATCACCACCTGCCGCTCCGTCCAAGACGACCAATTTCCCATCTTACCCCTGCCCCATGGTTCACGGATGATTTGAAAGCTATCAAATCCGAATGCAAACATCTGGAGAGATCTTGGAGGAAAAGTTACGCCTCGAACGATAAATTAACCTAACGATCGGCCCTCAAGCGATACCACCAAGCCTGCAGAAAGGCTAAAGCCCTTTTTGTTTCAGACTCTATTGAAAAAGCCATTAACCGGCCGAAAACCCTTTTTTCTATGGTTAAAAATCTAGCTGACTCAAACACCGCCCCCACGCCTCCAGTGCTGGGAGAAGTGGAATGCAATGAAATCGCGGATTTCTTTATATCCAAAGTCGAAACTATCTACAACACTCTGTCTTCTGTCCCCTCCAAGCCTCTTCCCGGTCCCTCCATCATGGACCCTTTGAGCCCATCACCTCAGATCTCAAACTGGCATTTGTTAGATCCCATCTCACTACTCACTCACATGACCAAGGTCAACTCGGGCTCCCCCCTGGACCCAATCCCCATGAGCATCCTCCGCCAGCTCTCTCCTGAGGCTCTACTAGTTATCCAGGAGCTTCTGAACCCTTCACTGCGGGAATCTATAGTCCCGGAGGAATGGAAAAGATCCCTGGTGGTACCACTCCTAAAAAAACCCGGGGCAGACCCCAAGATACTCGCTAACTTCGGGCCTATCTCGCCGCTCCCCTTGTTCTCAAAAATCCTGGAGAGACACATTAACATCCACCTTTCCTCTCACGTGGAGACCACAGGTTTTTTACATCCGTCCCAGTCAGGATTCCGCCCCCACTACTCTACTGAAACTACCCTCCTGGGGGTTACTGAGAACCTACGTTCCCGCCTCGACCAGGGTGAGACTGCGGCGCTTATCCTTCTAGACCTAAGCGCCGCATTCGATACGGTCTCACACTCTATCCTCCTGCGAGCCTTGAGAACGGCTGGCGTGACCGGCCCTGCCCTTGCCTGGCTGGTCTCGTTTTTGAATAAACGCACTTTCCAGGTTGTCTCTTCCAGTCGCGGTGCGTCCATTGGGGTGTGGGGGCGTAGCCCCCCCGCCCGCAGCTCCCTCGGCCTCTTTGAACTTAAGTAAACTGAGCAGGTTACACAAGTTCAAAGACGCCGAGGGAGGGAGAGAACTGTCTGACAATCATGTCCGTGAGCATGACGTCGGACCGCCCACCCCCTTCAGAGTCTGAAGGGGGTGGGCGGTCTGGCGTCATGTTGACTGACATGATTGTCACCTGGGGCAGCAGGGCAGGCAGCAACACAAGTGTGCATGAGTGGGAACGGAGGGCGAATTTTCGCACCGTGCCCACTGATGCGCACTTGTGTTTTGCCTTGTTGGCGCATGCCCATCAAGAGCCCCTCGGGCTCCTAATGGGCGTGCTACGGGCGAAGATTAGCCATGCCCTAAACCATGCTTGGAGCTGCTGGCAGCGCCAGGATTGGCTGAGGGGCTGCTGTCCACTCCAGGGCCGTTCATGAAGGCGCCAAGAAGGGTGGCGCCGACCAGCTGAGGTAAGTTTTTATTTTTCTATATTGTATTTAATTCCCTGCAGGCTGCCACCCACCTCGTGCGAACGCCCCACCCCCACCCCCACCCCCACCCCCTCGCGATCCGTGACTGGACTGACCTACAGGAGCAGAGGTGGTGCAGTATCGGTCCCGGCCGGGGCATATCAGGGTGCGTCCGGAGCAGCAGGCTTCATCCACTGCCATCCTCACCTCAGCAGCATAACCCTCTAGCTTACGGGCCATGGGCATCTCCACCACGTCCGAAGTCTCGGCTGCTCCACGCAGCTCCTATTGGTCCTCTGCCTTTGCTTGCCTTCAGATAGCGCCTGGACACCAATTAATGCAACATCCTGCCTGCTCGGCGGCCCAGAGCTCGCGCCGACCAACTTCACGAGAAGGAGAGGTGCCACTTAATATTTGTGCATATCTTTCGGTTCCTCAGCCAGCCCCCGAACCATTAGCGAAGTGCACAGTAAATCTCAGATAACTATGCGCTAGATACCTGTGGGACCTGTCTCCAAGCAGCCTGTGAAGTGCAGTGGCGCCTTTCCACTGGTACACATCGCTATATAAAAGTAACAAAAAAAATTAAAAAGAACTATCCGGCAGTAAAATATGTTTTATTTTAATTATTTTAATCCCCATCCGTGACCCCCTTACCTCCCCACACCCCCCTCCCTACTGCAAGCATGCCGGCCCTTGCTAGTCCCCTGTCAGAGTTGCTGCCTGTACCAGATGTTAGTTGTACCGCGTTTTTACATGTTTCTGATGTGAAAAAAAATACTGCGCACGTGTGCCTGTGCCCAGGACAATGCACACACTTTAGTGGTATAATGGATTGCCGGACTTTTCTCAGAGAGGTGTTCGGTTAGTTTGCAAGTGTCTGCCGCGTCCACAAGTGAAGGGTCGTGAGGGATTCCCTGAAACTCTGCTATAGTCGTCTTTTGCAGGTGCTGTATTTTCACTAATTTGTTTGTTTCATACCCTCAGAAATAAAATTAAAATTGGGGGTCATTTTATGGCTGTGGAGAAGACTTTCGCAGTCTACATTTGTGATTCCGGGGTACAGGCTTAGAAGAGGCACGAGAAAGAGAGCACCAGGGAAAGCTGAAAGAATGGAAGAGAGAAAGAGTGCACTACAAAGAAATGTGAGAAGGTGCGTGTGCGCATGTGTATGAGAGAGAAAGAGAATATCGAGCAGGGAGAGATAGAAGACAGTTGTGATAGAGATTTGCACATGCATGAAGGAGACAGGAAAATAAAAGGAGAAAACAAGTAAGATGGTGAGAACTAAAGGTGGCCCGTAAGATAGGTGTATTAAAATTGCAGGCTGGTGAGAGACAGCTCAGAGTGAGTGTGGGCGCAGAAGAGAGAAAGAGACCTATGATAGAAAGACGGACTAGAAAGAGGCAACTGTGACTGAGAGAGTTTGGAAGGATAGACAAATGGACAATACAGACTGGTGAGAGAGAGGTGCTTTCTCAAATTTGCTTGAAAATACACAAGTACCCCCTGTAGGTTGGTAAAGTACGACAAGAATTTTACGCCCCCGCCACTTTCAAATGTCACCAGCCGCCCCTGGTCTCTTCCGGTTCCTCCTCCTCTGTCCGATCATCTGCGTATGGCATCCCGCAGGTGTCTTCACTGAGCCCTATGCTCTTTAATATCTACGTGAGACCCCTGGCCACCATCGTGGAAGACGCTGGTCTTTCCCTCTACTCATACGCAGATGATACCCAGATCCTTTTCTCCCTTTCCTCAGCCGCAGTAAATGCTCCATCTGTCCTTAAACTTGGACTCAGCCGAGTGGCTGAATGGATGCAGACGAACCTCTTGAAGCTGAATGGAGACAAGACGGAGGTGCTCATTTTGGGCAAACAGAAACATCTCTGGAGCCCTGTGCACTGGCCTCCAGAAATGGGCCCTCCACCTCTCCCAGTGACCCAGGTTCGTAACCTTGGCGGCATTCGACACTGTCTGCCACCGCACCCTAGTGCAGCGCCTCAGCAACGTCGGAATCCAGGAGAAGGCACTGGAGTGGATCATCTCCTTCCTCGATGGAAGAACACAGAGAGTCCGCCTACCACCGTACAAGTCAGAGGCCACCGAAGTCATCTGCGGCGTCCCTCAAGGATCCTCGCTGAGCCCCACCCTCTTCAACGTCTACATGAGCCCCCTCGCGGCCAACGCACGCCAACACAACCTCAACATAATCTCCTACGCCAACGACACCCAGCTGATCCTCTCCCTGACCAACGACCCCGCCGCCGCCAGAGCCAATCTGCACGAAGGGATAAAAGATGTAGCCGAGTGGATGACGACCAGCCGCCTGAAACTGAACTCAGACAAGACGGAGGTCCTCATCCTGGGCTCCTCGCCCTCCGCCTGGGACGACTCCTGGTGGCCCCCCGCCCTGGGCACCGCACCCAAACCGACGGACCACGCACGCAACCTGGGCTTCATCCTGGACTCCTCCCTCTCCATGACCAGGCAAGTCAACGCCGTCTCCTCGTCGTGCTTCAACATCCTACGCATGCTACGGAAGATCTTCTGGTGGATCCCCACCGAGACCAGGAAGACCGTCACCCAGGCCCTCGTCACCAGCCGACTGGACTACGGCAACGCCCTCTACGCCGGTACCACCGCCAAGCTCCAGAAGAGACTCCAGCGGATCCAGAACGCCTCAGCCAGACTCATCCTCGACATCCCACGTAACAGCCACATCTCCGGACATCTGAGAGACCTGCATTGGCTCCCCGTCAACAAAAGAATCACCTTGCGTCTCCTCACCCACGCACACAAAGCCCTTCACGATCAAGGCCCGAGCTACCTCAACAACCGAATCAACTTCTACGCTCCCAAACGCCACCTCCGATCAGCCAGCCACGCCCTCGCCGCCGTCCCCCGCATCCGAAGAGCGACAACAGGAGGAAGGTCCTACTCCTACCTGGCCGCCAAGACCTGGAACTCCCTCCCTCCCGACCTGCGCCTGACCCAAGACCACCTCCCCTTCAGGAAGAAGCTCAAGACCTGGCTGTTCGAGCAGTAACGGCACCCCCCCCCACCAAGCACCTTGAGACCCTACGGGTAAGTAGTGCGCTCTATAAATGTCTTTGATCGATTGATTGATTGATTGATTGATTGGTTTTGTCCTGGATGACTCGCTCTCGATGCGACACCAAGTGGTTAAGGTGGCCGCCACATGTTTTTCCATCTTGGGCTGGCTTAGAAAAATATTATGGATGCTACCAGTAGGGACCAGACGCTCAGTGGTCCACGCCCTAATCACCTCCCGCCTGGATTACGGCAATGTACTGTATCTCGGAGTCACATTGGAGCTCCAGAGAAGGCTTCAACTAGTCCAGAATTCAGCTGCCTGGCTCCTATGCAAGGCCCAATGGAGATCCCCAATCTCCCCTGTTCTTAGAGACCTTCATTAGCTCCGCATTGCCAATCGTGTCAAATTCAAGGCACTCTGCTTCATGTACAAAATCAAGCAAGGGTCAGCCCCAGCTTACCTCCAGGCTCTTGTTCAACAATACTCTCCCTCCCGGCCCCTTAGATCATCCGGTCGAGGCAATTTCCAAATTCCACGCTTCAAACTAATGAAAATGGGCGGGCGCGCCTTCTCTTGCGTTGGCCCCAGGCTTTGGAACTCCCTCCCGGCGTCATTGAAACTCGAACCATCTTTGCTGAAATTCCGCAGAGAGCTTAAGACCTGGCTCTTCTCTCAATAACACCTGCGATGAGCTAATCACTGCTTCTTTGGCACCGGGAGACCCCTTGTGGGTAGCTGTGCGCCCTATAAATTTAATTACAAAATACAAAAATACAAAATATCTATCGCCCTCACTTTATCTATCTATCACCCTCACTCTATCTATCTATCACCCTCACTCTATCTATCTATCACCCTCGCTCTATCTTTCTATCACCCTCACTTTATCTATCGGCCTCACTCCATCTATCGGCCTCACTCTATCTATCTATCGGCCTCACTCTATCTATCGGCCTCACTCTATCTATCTATCAGCCTTACTCTATCTATCGGCCTCACTCTATCTATCTATCGGCCTCACTCTATCTATCTATCGCCCTGACTCTATCTATCTATCGCCCTGACTCTATCTATCTATTGCCCTCACTCTATCTATCGCCCTCACTCTATCTATCGCCCTCACTCTATCTATCACTCTATCACTCTATCTATCTATCTATCTATCTATCTCTCTATCGCCCTCACTCTATCCATCTGTCGCCCTCATTCCATCGCCCTCACTCTATCGCCCTCACTCTATCGCCCTCACTCTATCTATCGCCCTCACTCTATCTATCGCCCTCCCTCTATCGATCACCCTCACTCTATCTATCTATCGCCATCACTCTATCGCCCTCACTCTATCGCATCACCACAACATCACTCAGGGGCACCACAACATCACTATGCGCTACCACAGCATCACTGAACGCCACAGCATCACTCGTCGCCACCACAACATCACTCAGCGCCACCACAACATCAATCTGTGCAACCATTCAACAACAACTGGTTTAAATATGTTCTCTCAATGTTTCAAGCTTTATTACAAATGTCACAAAAAGATATTAATATTTCACTTCTGTTCTTGGATTTTCGTTACAATAAAATACACTGAACATAATCTTCACAAAAGTTATTTACAAAAGTTAAAGCTATTGCCATTATAAATTACAATAACTTTTATGTAAGTATTAATTATTTTAAAAAAATCAAAAAGCCATTGTTATTTGTAATATCAATACATCTAAGTCACGTAATTACAACACATATTGCATTACAAATACTATAGGTGTCACATTTGCGAAAGTTAAAACCATTGGCATTGTAAATGACAAAGCTATTAATTTCGCTATTTTCAAAACCAACACATAAATAAAAGATTTGGCATTTACAATGCCAATAGCTCAAACTTTCCTAATACGAGACCTATTGCATTGCAAATGCTTGTTTTAAGGAGCTTGGGGGAGGGGAAGGAGGCAAAGCGAGAGACGTGCAACAGAGCGGACTACGCCGGGACAGAGGTTTTTTCGTGTCTATCTGTTGAAAGACGACGAGATGGGTAAACAAAGGTGCCTGCCGGAGCCAGGCCCCATACATGTGAATAAACCCAGAGGGTGAAGGGCTGGGGGTCCTGGGCGGATGAGGAACCCTATCTGTATCCCTTTTAATATACAGACGGGTGAGGCGGGCCGGGACAAAATATCATCACATAAAGTAGAGGCCATAATGGAGGGTCTGGAGGCAGCAGATGGGGCTCCGGGGCCATGCATGGATCACCTCTTATGGGCAGGGGGGTCTTACATATGAATCTGTAAAAATGAGTTGCGGGCTCTGCTTTCGTGAACACCTCCTCCTTTAAAGAAGCTCCAGTGCAGCAGGTACAGGGTTAATGCATCTGCGGCGGTCTGTGCACACCCTCTCCACGTGTGTAGGACGGTGTCCAGTGTACACGCGAACGAGGATACCACAGACCGGGGGTGTCCAAGAGCACACAACACAAGTCCCTCACTGTGAGCTGATCGTACGCCTTGCCAGTGTAATGTCGCAAGACTGCATGTTGGCAGTCTAGTTAATCGCACACGTAGGCGTGCGCATATGCGGTGTCGTACGTGACGCCGCGTAGGCTATAACATAAAGGAGGCGTGGCCCCGGAGTTAGTCCGGACCACGCGGAGACTGTAACTGGTGTCCGGGTCCCTTATTGCTGCAGCGCCGAGTGCATGCGCGCCACAATCTAGACAGAGACCCGACAATGGCGACGAGGCCTTGAACGACCCCATGCTGTGCTCTGACGGCCGCTCCTATCTGCCCCGCTGGAGTGCTGATGCTCGACCAGCCCAGGAGAACGAAATGCGGATGACGCTGCCGAGCCTCCCTGTCCTGGCTGTCCTTGCCTCAGTAGTCGGCGGCCTGCGGCGCTGGTGACCCCGAGTGAGTGTGCACGTTGCGAGGGGTGCAGTTGGCAGTGTGCGCCCCGGGGGCATGACTCTTCATCTGACCGGCAGTGAGAGAAGGGGTAGCGCCAGTAACCTGCATACGCCGGTGGAGTCGCAAGGCCTTTAAGCCTGCACACAAGGATTCCCCATCACCGGGGGTGGCCATACTCATCGCCGGCTTCACAGCACATGTTCTGCTTGATGGCCCATCGACGAATCGCCTTAGGTGGGTGTCATTTCCGGGCAACTGCAGCGTTTGTACCCCACCGTCTGCTCACGGAGGGCCTCCACGTTCCAAAATGGCGGCCATTCCCCCCATTGAACCGTTTGTGGTCGATGGTGCACCTGCCTCCCTGGCGCCACGCTGGAAGGACTGGACAGAGCGATTACAGTTCTATTTCAAAGGTGCTGGAACGGCGAGGGAACGGCGCAGGGCGCTTCTTCTTCACCTAGGGGGAAAAGATATCCACAGAATCTACAAGACCCTAGTAGAGGCTACGCCACACACCTACGTCACACTCCTCAATGCGCTCAAAGCACACTTTGAGCCCATGGCCAGCAAAGATTATGAACGATTCATATTCCGGCAGGCGCGACAGGAGGCATGTTGGACAGGCCACCTGAAGGGCTCGCTCCCTCCCCGCATGACAGGGCCCGGACACCGGCTCTCCAGGTGCTACCCACAGAAGCAACCCGCAAACCGTCCCCTACGGGACTCCTGCTCCCGGACATCTCTGTATCACTGGCCCGGGCCACCGTCAGCACCATTGCCCGGCCCAGCCGCCATCTTAGACACTGCACCACGAGGCCGCATGGCCTCAGCTCGACCCCAACCCTGGGCCTGGCCAGGCCCCGACATCCCGGCACCACCAGCCACCCAGGAGGTGAACGGACCACTTGGCAGGTCAATGGGAGGAAGAAGTGTCGATGGCTCTCCCCCGCCAGGTGCCGATCGCCTCCCCGGGCGCTGGCTCCACCCCCCTGCTGGGTGTCTGGACTCCCTCATCCCGGACCTCCCGACCTCCAAGTGCGAGGGCCCGGACATCAAAGGGCGCCAGACCTATAACTGAGGCAGCTCCAGAGCAGGAAGGCAGTTGTATCTTGGAGTCGAGAGACACCGTGAAGAACTCATCCTTGACGGACTGCTGGCGCTGCCGCAGCCCTGCCTTGTGAACTATCGTCCTGCCTGCTGGCGCTGCCGCAGCCTTCTGCAACCTTCATCCTCGTTGGACCTGCTGGCGCTGCTGCGGCCTTCTTGCAACCTTCGTCCTCGCCGGGACCTGCTGGCGCTGCCGCGGCCCGTTCCTATCTACGACCATCTCGGGACCTGCTGGCGCTGCCGCGGCCCGTCCCTCTCGAACGCCGAGCTCGAGGATTGTGAGCTACCATCATTGCATCGCAGTACCAGATTGGTAACCAAGACTGTCCCGCTACCCCTTTCCCTGTCAAGAGACTAGAATTAAGAGGATCATCGTGTCCTGCTTCCATTGTATCGTATCACCGTACTTCAAGAATGCTTATAAAGAACGTGAACCTTATCCTTGTGTGGTGTCCATCTGTGGGGGGGAAGTTACTTGTCTGTACGATCGCCGGAGACGGCCCTCACCGGAGGCCTCTCCCCTTGTCCTCGGCCGACCCTCCCGGTCCCCGTCTAACATTGGTGGCCAGCGGCGCGATCCGAACCAACGCGTACAGAAAGCAACTCACCCCACGACTAAACCACAATGTCGACCCAAGAGAGCGGATCTACAGAGAAATTCCAAATGGAAAAACTGGAGGAGTACAGCCATCGAGAATTAAAACAATTTTGTATGGAACTGGGCATTGCTACCACCGGTCTGAGCACAAAAGATGACTTTAAACACGCCCTAGAATCGTGGGCAGAAGCAAATACCGCCGGTCCCCGGGACCAACACATCGAAGCACCGGAGACGAGCACCGCTCCTTCCGAAGAAAGGAGAGCGGGTCTCTCCCAGGAAGAGATCCAAGAGCGAGAAAAAAGCAGACTGCACGAATTAGAGTTGGCACGGCTCAAGTTGGATGGAGAACTAAAACTAGCGGAACAAAAAATGAACCTAGAACACTTACGGCTCCGAGAAGAGCGGGAAGAAAAGCAAAGACAAAGAGAGCTCGAAGAAAAAAGACTGGCATACGAACACAAGCGCAAACTGGCAGAGATAGAACTACGGAAGCAAAACAAAGACCTGGGGGTGCCCGAGCCACCGCGCACCCCAGGGGCTACAGAACCAAAGGTCCACATTCCCAAAGATGTCGTCCGAGAGTATTACCGAAACGACGACATACAACAGTGGTTCAAGGCCTACGAGATCGCCATGACCTCCCACCGGATCGATCGAAGTGACTGGGGAGCCGGTCTATGGGGGAGGTTCGTCAATGAAGGCCGCGATGCCCTGTTACAGCTCCCGGACCATCAAATGACGTCCTATGACCACATGAAGGCCGCCCTCCTCACTCGATATGGGCTGACACCCGAAATGTACCGCCAGAGGTTCCGCGACTGCACCCGAATCCCGGGTACAACTTGGGTGGAATATGTAAACTATTTCAGCCGAGCCTTCGAGGGATGGATAAAGGGGAGCCGCGTAACGACCTACGAGCAGCTTTTTAACCTCATCGTGTGGGAGCACCTCTCCAACAACTGCTTCGTCGAGCTCAGGCAGCACCTCCTCGACAGTAAATTGACTGATCCACGGCAGCTCGCCGCCGAGGCTGACCGATGGGAAAGCACCCGAGTGGGCCGGGGTGGGCCGAACGAGCAGAACAGGAACAACCAAGGTCATCACTGTCCCCGAGGAGGAGGAGGAGGCCAGGGCCGGGGGAAAGACGCCGCTCCCGCTACCAGCACCCCGCCCCCGGCCGGCCGGGGCAACCCCCCGATGCACCCGGGATTCAGAGCCAATGTCACTTGTCACCGATGCCAGCGAGTCGGTCACTACGCCAATGACCCGAACTGCCCAAAGAACCAGACTCCGGGGCCCCGCCAGGTAGCTGCCGCCGCCCTAGGAGAAGAGCAAGTCTCCGAAGAGCATGAAGAATACGAACAGGAGCAACAAGAGTGGGAACCGGCCGCCATGGTCCTGGCGTGCCTAGGGGGAAGAGACATGATCCCGCGGGCTCCCCTACCCGCCAACACCAGAAAATACAGTCAGTGGGTGAACATAAATGGGCGCAAGGCTGAAGCCCTACGTGACACGGGGGCCAGTGTAACGGCCGTCCGCTGTCACCTGGTGACCCCGGAGCAAATCCTACCGAACGTTCTCTGCCCCGTCCGTTCAGCCGACAATTCCGAGAGCCTGTGTCGGATGGCCTGCGTCCCATTCGAATGGGGAGGAGTATCCGGCATGCTGAAGGTGACGGTCCGCGATGATGCCCCCGTGGACTGTCTCCTGGGGAACGATCTCGAGAGTTCCCCGTGGGCCGCCGTGGAAAGAAGAGAGCACCTGGGGATGTTGGGCCTCCCGGACTGGGCGTGCGTAACCACCCGGTCCATGGCAGCCCGCGCCATCCCCCTACCCGAAGAACCCGAATGGCCAGCACCTCCTCCTCCGATCGCTCCAGTGGGGGACGCCGACCACGCCGACCCCCCGGGACAAACCCAAGAAGGGCTCGCTCAGCCCCAGGACCTTCCAGACCTGGCTCAGTGGCGTCAAGAAGCGGGACCCACCCAGGAACAATTCCGTCAAGAGCAAAAGACCTGTCCCTCCCTCGAGGGACTACGACAGCAAGCCCTCGCACAGAGCGCGGGAGATACCGCCGGGGCCCACTGGATCTATTGGGACAATGACCTATTGTATAGCGAACAAAGAATCGCGGAGTTGGGGGCCAGTCGAGTGTTGGTGGTGCCCCTCCGCTTTAGAGACTTCCTGTTGAACTTGGCCCACGATGTCCCCCTGGCTGGACACTTGGGACAGGACAAAACCTACAACCGCCTGGTGACCCACTTTTACTGGCCAAAAATGAGAAATGACGTCCTCAACCACTGCCGGTCCTGCCCCACTTGTCAGGCCAGCGGGAAGAGCGGCCGCAAACTCAAGGCACCCCTGCAGCCCTTCCCGGTTGTTACCACCCCGTTCGAAAAGGTGGGAATAGACATTGTGGGGCCCCTGGACCCCCGAACAGCACAAGGGCATCAATTCATCCTGGTACTGGTGGACCACGCCACCCGCTATCCCGAGGCCGTCCCCCTTCGAACTGTAACAGCACCGGTGGTCGGCCGAGCCTTAATGGGGATCTTCTCCCGGGTGGGCTTCCCCCGGGAAGTCGTCAGCGACAGAGGCACGAACTTTATTTCAAAATATATGAAATCTCTCTGGCAGCAGTGCGGGGTCACCTACCGATTCACAACCCCTTACCACCCGCAAGGAAACGGACTGGTTGAGCGGTTCAACCACACACTCAAGGGAATGATTATGGGGTTGGAAGAGCCCCTCCGCCGCCAGTGGGATGTGCTACTCCCATGCCTCCTCTTCGCCTACCGAGAAGTCCCCCAGAAGTCCCTCGGCTTCAGCCCCTTCGAACTCTTGTACGGACACCCTGTTCGAGGGCCCCTCAGCCTAGTCAAAGAAGGTTGGGAGATGGCCCCCCTGAAAACCCCTCCAGACGTCTACAAGTACCTCCTGACCCTACGCAATCAGACCAGACGATTCAGAGAGATCGCCAAAGCCAATCTTGAGGCCAGTCAGGAGGACATGAAGAAATGGTACGATCAGAACGCCTCCTCCATAGAGTTCGAACCTGGCCAGCAGTTCAAAGTGGTCGAGCGCAAGAGCCCCGTCACCTATCTCATCGACATGGAATCTCCCCGGAACCCCCTCCGGGTCCTCCACGCCAACAGACTCAAACCCCACTTTGTGCGCTCGGAGCTCAGCCTACTGATGGCTACGGACAGTGGGGCGGAAGAAGACTCCAAGCCCCTCCCTGACCTACTGAGGACCAGTGAAAAAGATGGCTCAGTAGACGGGGTCCGACTCTCAGATGCCCTAACCCCGGAGCAGCGCCAAGACTGTAGGGCACTCCTGCTGCAATTTGCAACCCTATTTTCCCTCACCCCAGGGGTCACCCCCTGGTGCTTGCACGACGTGGACACTGGGGACAGTCCCCCTATCAGACATCGGGCATACCGCGTACCAGATCGGGTACGTGCCTGCATCCAAGAAGAAGTGTCGAAAATGCTCACACTTGGAGTCATCGAACCCTCGGACAGCCACTGGGCCAGCCCAGTCGTGCTGGTCCCCAAGGCTGCTGCCCCAGGCACCACCCCTGAGCTACGATTCTGCGTCGACTATCGGGGTCTGAACGGTGTCACCCGAACCGACGCTCACCCCATTCCCCGAGCAGATGAACTGATCGACCGCATGGGGGCTGCCCGCTACCTCAGCATCTTCGACCTGACAGCGGGCTACTGGCAGATCGGCCTCACCCCCAGGGCCCAAGAACGATCCGCTTTCTCCACCCCGGATGGCCACTACCATTTCAAAGTGATGCCATTCGGCATGAAAAACGCTCCAGCAACCTTTCAACGACTTGTGAACCAGGTATTGGCGGGCCTCGAAGAGTTCAGCGCCGCCTACCTGGACGATATTGCTGTGTATAGCCGCCACTGGTCAGACCACCTCCGCCACCTCCGGGAGGTCCTGCAGGCCCTCCAACAAGCCGGCCTCACAATCAAGGCCAGCAAATGCCAGATTGGCCAGGGGTCCGTGACCTACCTCGGACACCAAGCGGGAAGCGGTCTGGTGGCCCCCCTTCAGCTCAAGATCGCTGCCATCCAGTCCTGGCAGCCCCCCGTAACCCAAACCGAGGTCCGAGCCTTCTTGGGGCTCACCGGATACTACCGGCGGTTTGTGAAGGACTATGGCAGCATTGTGGGGCCCCTCACGGCACTTACATCCAAAAACCAGCCAAAAAGAGTCGACTGGACTCCCGACTGTCAAGCGGCCTTCGAGAAGCTGAAGGCCGCCATGTGCACCGCCCCTGTACTCCAGGCTCCCGACTACAGCCGGGAGTTCATCGTCCAGACTGATGCCTCCGACCATGGCATTGGGGCCGTCCTCTCCCAACTGAACCCCGAGGGAATCGACCAACCAGTGGCCTTCATCAGCAGACGCCTGCTGGCCCGGGAACAGCGCTGGAGCACCATCGAGAGGGAGGCCTTCGCAGTAGTGTGGGCCCTAAAGAAGCTCCGGCCCTACCTCTTCGGTACCCACTTTCGGGTGCAAACAGATCATCGCCCCCTGCAATGGCTAATGCAGATGCTTGGGGGAAAATCCCAAGCTATTGCGATGGTCTATCTCCCTGCAGGGGATGGACTTCACTGTGGAGCACCGCCCTGGCCAGGATCACGCCAACGCGGATGGCCTGTCACGCTTTTTCCGCCTCGACGAGGAAAGTCCCCAAGAGGATGGGTGACTCTCCCCGCCTTCAGCTGGGGGGGACGCATGTTGGACAGGCCACCTGAAGGGCTCGCTCCCTCCCCGCATGACAGGGCCCGGACACCGGCTCTCCAGGTGCTACCCACAGAAGCAACCCGCAAACCGTCCCCTACGGGACTCCTGCTCCCGGACATCTCTGTATCACTGGCCCGGGCCACCGTCAGCACCATTACCCGGCCCAGCCGCCATCTTAGACACTGCACCACGAGGCCGCATGGCCTCAGCTCGACCCCAACCCTGGGCCTGGCCAGGCCCCGACATCCCGGCACCACCGGCCACCCAGGAGGTGAACGGACCACTTGGCAGGTCAATGGGAGGAAGAAGTGTCGATGGCTCTCCCCCGCCAGGTGCCGATCGCCCCCAGCCTCCCCGGGCGCTGGCTCCACCCCCCTGCTGGGTGTCTGGACTCCCTCATCCCGGACCTCCCGACCTCCAAGTGCGAGGGCCCGGACATCAAAGGGCGCCAGACCTATAACTGAGGCAGCTCCAGAGCAGGAAGGCAGTTGTATCTTGGAGTCGAGAGACACCGTGAAGAACTCATCCTTGACGGACTGCTGGCGCTGCCGCAGCCCTGCCTTGTGAACTATCGTCCTGCCTGCTGGCGCTGCCGCAGCCTTCTGCAACCTTCATCCTCGTTGGACCTGCTGGCGCTGCCGCGGCCTTCTTGCAACCTTCGTCCTCGCCGGGACCTGCTGGCGCTGCCGCGGCCCGTTCCTATCTACGACCATCTCGGGACCTGCTGGTGCTGCCGCGGCCCGTCCCTCTCGAACACCGAGCTCGAGGATTGTGAGCTACCATCATTGCATCGCAGTACCAGATTGGTAACCAAGACTGTCCCGCTACCCCTTTCCCTGTCAAGAGACTAGAATTAAGAGGATCATCGTGTCCTGCTTCCATTGTATCGTATCACCGTACTTCAAGAATTGCTTATAAAGAACGTGAACCTTATCCTTGTGTGGTGTCCATCTGTGGGGGGGAAGTTACTTGTCTGTACGATCGCCGGAGACGGCCCTCACCGGAGGCCTCTCCCCTTGTCCTCGGCCGACCCTCCCGGTCCCCGTCTAACAAGGCAGAAGAGTCACTGGATGCATTCCACGGTAGGCTGAAAGAACTCGTCAGCACCTGTGGTTTTAGAGACGAACAAGAAGAAATACGTGGCCAAATAATTCAAGGATGCTACTCCTCCAACTTGTGAGTCAAAATTCTCCAGGAGGATGGAAAACCGTTAGCCGACATCCTAAAACTTGGCCGCTCCAAAGAGTTATCGCAGGCGAGAGCATCACACATGGAGGCAGCACTCCATAGACCAGTGAAGGCCAAGCAAGTCAACACGGCTGAGCAAGTGAATGTTGTCCGGCCGAAGCCGCGACAGTTTGGAGGAAAGAAGCCACAAGAACGGCGAAAAGAATGCGGATACTGCGGAGGCGTGCCCCAGCGCGCTCAAGACTGTCCAGTGTGCGGTAGGAAATGCGGCGCATGTGGACGGATGAACCATTTTGCATCAGTATGCAAATCCTCTAAACAAAAACCAGAGGCAGCCCACGCCGTCAGAGAAAACCCAGATAGTGAAGACATGGACGATGATTCCAGCGACTATCCAGTCCACTACGTATTTGCCATCAATCAGCCACAAAGGAAGAAGAGGCGTCTCCCAAAGTGCCGAATAAGGTTGAACCATCAAGAGGTGAGGGCCACCATTGACACAGGAGCCTCGATAGAACTCATGGCGGCAGACGTGTACAACCAACTGGGGGACAAACCAGCTTTGAAGACAGCAAAAATCCGCGTCTTCGCCTACGGACAGAAGACCCCAATCCCGCTGATCGGGTGCTTCCAAACGGAGCTACAACATCAAGACCGGAAGGTCCCAACAACCGTCTACGTAACCAAAGAAGGCAGCGGCATGCTCCTCAGTGGACGGGCGGCGGAAGAACTCCAACTGATCTTCTTCTCGATGGCGGTATTGGAGGATGAGCTAGACGCAATTCTCGACGAATTTGAAGACACATTTCGAGGCATTGGATGTCTAAAAGGAAAAGAGGTGTCCCTCCACATAGACCCGTCCATCCAGCTGGTCGCCCTCAGGCACCGAAGAATAGCATTCCACCTCAGGAAGAAAGTGGAGGAAGAACTCGAGGCCCTCGAGAAACAGGGCATCATCGAGAAAGTCAGCGGGCCCACCCCGTGGGTATCGCCAATCGTGGTGGCGCGAAAACCCAAACAGCCGGGACAGGTCCGCATATGCGTAGACATGCGCCTACCCAACGCGGCAGTCAAGAGGGAACGACACTTGACGCCCACCATTGATGATATCCTGGGAGAATTAAATGGCGCAAAGTGGTTTCCCAAGATGGATCTCCGATCCGGCTATCATCAGTTGCCTCTGCACCCAGACTCCCGGTACATCACCACCTTCTCTACCCATGTGGGCCTCAGACGATATCGACGCCTCAACTTCGGTATCTCTAGCGCAGCCGAAGTCTTCCAAAACACCATCAGGGAAGTGTTGAGCGGACTCCCAGGGGTGTTGAACGTCAGTGACGACCTGCTCATTTATGCCAACACCGTTGAAGAACACCACTAGAGGTTAAAGGGTGTGTTGCAAAGAATTAAAGACTCAGGCCTAACGCTGCACAGGGAAAAGTGCCAATTTCTCCAGAATAAGATCAGTTTCTTCGGATACACATTTTCCGACAAAGGGATCGCCCCAGATCCTGACAAAGTCAAAGATGTGCAAGCAGCCCCAGCCCCGACGAACATATCAGAAGTGCGAAGCTTCCTGGGCATGGAAAACTTCTGTGGGAGATTCATCCCAGATCTATCCAATCTCACCAGGCCCCTCCGGGAACTCACCAAGTCGACCACCCCCTGGCAGTGGGGCGATGAACAAAGCGCGGCGTTCCACAACACCAAGGCCTCGTTGTCAGCGGAGAAGACCCTGTCATACTTCGACCCAGCAAAACCGACCAACATAGCCGTTGATGCCAGCCCCTACGGCCTGGGAGCAGTACTGACGCAGCGCCAAGGGGAGGAAGACTGGGCGCCCATTGCCTATGCCAGCAGATCACTAACCGAAATGGAGCAACGGTACTCCCAGATTGAGAGGGAGGCAATTGCAATTCATTGGGCCTGCAGGCACTTCCATGTATATGTATACGGGCACCCGTTCACCGTCTCCACGGATCACAGACCTCTAATCCCCCTGTTCCGAGGGTCGGTCTCCAAACCCCCTCCCACAATAGAGAAGTGGATCCTGCAACTACAGGAGTACGATTACCAACTGGAGTTCAAACCAGGAGCAACAAACCCCGCAGACTACCTTTCCAGACACCCCCCAGCAGCCACGAGCGGAGAGAAAGAAGATGCAGAGGAGACGGAGGAATACGTGAAGGCGGTCATAGAGAGGTCAAGGCCGTTACCCATGAGCATAGACATGATCATTGAAGCGACCCGAAACAATGAAGTCCTCCAACTAGTGGTGAACGCCATACAGGCCAACGACTGGAGAACTCTTCAAGCGTCGCTGAGTAAAAGGACACCACAGGCGAAGAGCATGCTGGAAGCACTGCTGAGAGTACGGGAAGAATTGTCGGTGGACAACCAGGGTTGCTTATTAAGAGGACCCCGAATCGTGATGCCAATGAGTCTAACCCAACAAGCCATCGAACTCGCTCACCGGGGGCACCAGGGCATGGTGAAAACCAAGAGCAGGCTTCGCGCGAAGGTATGGTTTCCGGACATGGACACCAGGATAGAACGGACTGTCAAAGAATGTCAGTGGTGCCAAGCGGCAGGACAACCTGACTGCCCACCCCCAGTCATCACCGAAGACGACCCGCTGAGACCCTAGAAACGCGTGAGCGCAGACTTCGGTCACCTGCCGGACGGGAGACATATGCTTGTCATAATTGATGACTTCACTAAATATCCGGAAGTGGAAATCGTGACAACGCTCGCAGCTAAAGAAGTCATAGCAAAATTTGAGAAAGCCATCGTCACCCACGGCATCTTCGAGTGGTTCAAGACTGATAATTGACCTCCCTTCCAGGGACAAGAGTTTGCAGACTATCTCGCGGAGAGGGGAATCCAGCACCGGAAGGTGACGCCCCGATGGCCTCAAGCCAACGGAGAAGTGGAGAGGTTTATGCGCACTTTAAACAAAGTCATCCGGATTGCCCATGCTGAAGGAGCCCCGTTGGAGAAGGTGATCTACTAATTTCTCAGGGAATACCGGCTCACGCCACATCGCACTACGGAAGCCGCCCCAGGCCCGTCAGCAATGGGCCGGATAGTCAGAGACACAATCCCCAGTCACCACGCCTGGACTCCAAGCAGCGCTAATTCACGTAGGACACTGTTCAACCGGAGGAGGTCAAATGACTACGCCAGCTTCCGACGGAGGGCCAAGGTACCGTCTATCAATGAGAGAGACCAAGTCTACGTGAAGGACAGATATCAGGGGAGTAAATTCAGACTCCCATTTGAGCCACAGCCGTGGACAGTCACGCATCGCACTGGCATCATGATAACGGCTCAGCGAGGAGGAGAGACCGTCACGCGCAACGTCTCATTCTTCCAAAAGGCTTCCAATCCAACAGAAGATCACCACTGCCAAGAACCCAGTCAAGACTCGCCCAACCGACCAGACGAGAACCAGAGCCCAATAGGAAGTGAAAGTAGCACCAGGAGTGAAAGCTCTGCAGTGAGTCCGGTTTGCCTCTGAGACGCTGAGAACTGCCAGTCCTCAACCCCCCACGGGAGCCCGGTCCGCCGGAATCCCACATCGAGAAACCCCCAGGAGGGTACTGTTCCGTGGGGAAGCAGCAGGCTATGGGGCTGAGAAGAAATCCAGCCCCATCTTCACAACTAGCGGACTTTGCTGTGGGCTGAATGCGGACTTCTGAATCATGAGACTGGTAACTGGCTGGATGGCCCTTCATCATTCTTTATTCCTGATATGATACGTATTGACTTTAAAGTAACTGTAGGTTTTTGTTCAAATAAAGGTTGAAAGGAATGCAATGTCACAAGACTGCATGTTGGCAGTCTGGTTAATCGCGCACGTAGGCGTGCGCCTACACGGTGTCGTACGTGACGCCGCGTAGGCTATAAAATAAAGGAGGCATGGCCCCGGAGTTAGTCCGGACCACGCGGAGACTGTAATTGGTGTCTGGGTCCCTTATTGCTGCGGCGCCGAGTGCATGCGCGCCACAATCTAGACAGAGACCCGACAGCCAGCAGATGTGATTGTACTGGAAAACACACAAACATCGCCTACAGCAGGCGGGAGCGTGGAACCCGGGACTGAAATGTGTCACGTATCACTATTGTCTATTGTGGTTACTTTTTCATTCTTCCTACCGGAGTATGGATTTTTGCACCCCGTAGTTATGGTCGTGCTGGGTGGCGACGTCTGTTTATAGCGGTTAGAGGCTGTACGAGGCTGGAGGCTCCTTCCTAGCACCTAGAGGCTGTACGAGTATGGATTCCCTTTCCAGGCGCCTAGAGGTCAGGTTCAGATGGAGTTATATAAATTAGGATGTGATTGGGGTGCAGGATTTTTAAAACTTAGTGCAATGGGATTTTACTTTGCCTAGATTCACACGGTTTGTTTGGGTTAAGTAGCGCCAAGATTAGAACGCAGCTCATCACTTGAATTAAAATATACAACTTGTCCGTGTAACGGTCATTGCGAATTTCCGAGCAAGCAGGGGTTAGACGGTTTAAATAAACAATACAGAAAGGTTATATACACCCGATATGCAACAGACACGTAATTAGTCAAAAGGAACATTGACGACTTTTAAAAATTGGAATTTGCATGAATAATGACCCATGTTCACAAAAATAAACATCTTGTTAAAACCATTCTGGAATAGATTACTATACAACCATCAATACATTTGTATGGTAGTACCGTGTGTTGAGCACCAGCTGACCCCATGTCACAATGATCCTGACCAGGGCTGTTGTTAAAAACGGCAATGCATTCTGGCACTTGTAGTTTTGATTTCATCAAGGAGCCCTATAGACTCAACTACCAGATTACAAATGTTTGAAGAAGGAAAAGCCAGGCCTGGAGCATCGTGTCCTTGTGGTAGTCACTAAGAAGTCTGAGTACAAAGTTCAGATTTCGCCATTCGTATGTTTTGTGACCAAGCATCATTATTTGACGTCTCCAATTCACTTGGGTGAACTGTTAACTTATCTACTAACTATACTGAGAACTGGTAGCATGCTTGAGTCGTACCACACTCGTGCAGTGAAGCGATTGTCTTTTTTTGCGAAGTCACTTAATGAATGAGCAATTAACTCGGCATACGTGTTGCATGCCTCAGCTGCCTGGTTTCCTCCTCTCTAGTCACACTGAGCATGAATTACAGACTAACAGTCAATCAATCAATCAATCATAACACTTGTATAGCGCGCTACTCACCCGGGAGGGTCTCAAGGCGCTTGGGGAGGGGGTCCGCTACTGCTCGAACAGCCAGGTCTTGAGTTGTCTCCTGAAGGCGAGAAGGTCCTGGGTCAGTCGAAGGTGGATGGGGAGGGAGTTAACAGTAACAAGCATTTGCAATGCAATAGGTCTCGCATTTATGCAAGTTTGAGCTATTGGCATTGTAAATAACAATGCCTTCTTTATGTTTTGGTTTTTAAAACATAAATAAAAGGCATTGCCATTTACAACGCCAATAGATTAAACTTGGGTAAATGCGAGATATTTTGCATTGCAAATGCTTGTTGGTAAAGACGTGTAACACCCCATCTGCAGCTTTTGTGATGGAGTATCACGTGTTTAGGTGAGGTGGCGGTGTTATGAGTTGACCCCTAGTTCAGAAGGGCAAGAGTGTTTCGGGTGAGTATTGAAGGACGTTGGAAGAGATGTGTGCACCTAATAATTTTAAAATATCAAGATGTTAGGACAGGAATGGCCCCTGATATTCGCTGTTGGTTTTTTGACTCACTGAACCATGAAACTGCTCCCTGCAGTTCTTCCGACTTCTTCCACCTCGTGGGGTTGGTGTAGGGCAAGACGGGTGCAGGACTCGTGTATTGGGGCCGAATTGTAAACTCGCTGACGCGCAAGAAGACGCCCGCACTCCAACAGATGCTTCAAAGAAGTTTTTAAGGCTGATGCTTTTCAACCTGCCCGGTCTTTGTCAAAGCCACAGTACCAGTAGTGAAAGTGCCCTATTTTCTATAAACACAAGTCAGTGACATGGACAAACATGGAAAACAGACTCGTGGGAACTCAAACAATGAAAGGTCTTTACACAAAGGAAAAAAGACTAGTTTTAGGTATATTTATAACAAAAGTGGGTTGCCACGATCCCAAGGCTGAAGAACCTAGGCACTAGATTATGGACCCTGCTAGTCAATAGGGTCTAGGTAGCCAGGTCATAAGCCTGGTGTCCGTTTAATGCAGCGGTGAAAGGCCCAGGACACCCCAGGCAATGGGAGCCGGACAACATTCAGATGTGCAGCGCCTTCATCTGAGCAGACACTCGTCCTGAAGACTGACTGCTGGCAGTCTCTCTCTTTTTTTCTCTCTCTCTCTCTCCCCCGAGCCACCCTCTCTCTCTCTCTCACATTCACTCGCCACCTCCTCACTCTTTCAATCAATCAATCAACCAATCTGTATGTGTGGGGCGCAGCTTATCACCCGCAAGGGTATCCAGGGGCTTGGGTTGCTGGGATCAGTCAAAAAGCTAGATCTCGGGTTTGTTCCTGAAGTCTGTCAGCGTGGCTGATGTGTCTAAGTGGAGAGGGATGGCTTCCGTCAGCAAGGGTGATCTATGGAAATGGAGAGGGATAGCGTCCGTCAGCGTGGGTGATGTATGGAAGTGGAGAGGGATGGCGTCCGTCAGTGAGGGTGAAGTGTTGAAGTGGAGAGGGACGGCGTCCGTCAGCGAGGGGGATGTAAGGAAGTAGAGAGGGACGGCATCCGTCAGCGAGGCTGATGTATTGAAGTGGAGAGGGACGGCTTCCGTCAGCGAGGGTGAAGTATTGAAGTGGAGAGGGATGGCGTCCGTCAGCGGGGGTGATGTATTGAAGTGGAGAGGGATGGCGTCCGTCAGCGGGGGTGATGTGTGAAAGTGGAGAGGGATGGCGTCCGTCAGCGAGGGGGATGTAAGGAAGTAGAGAGGGACGGCATCCGTCAGCGAGGCTGATGTATTGAAGTGGAGAGGGATGACGTCCGTCAGCGAGGGTGATGTAAGGAAGAAGAGAGGGATGGCGTCTGTCAGCGAGGGTGGTGTAAGGAAGTGGAGAGGGATGGCGTCCGTCAGCGAGGGTGATGTAAGGAAGAAGAGAGGGATGGCGTCCGTCAGCGAGGGTGATGTAAGGAAGAAGAGAGGGATGGCGTCCGTCAGCGAGGGTGATGTAAGGAAGTGGAGAGGGATGGCATCCGTCAGCAAGGCTGATGTGTGAAAGTGGAGAAGGATGGTGTCCATGAACGGAAGTGGAGAGGGACAGTATTCCAGGACTTGGCGGCGAGTTGATAGAAGGAGCGGCCACTGGTGTGGGGGATTCACGGTGTCTGAGCCAGGGCGACGGAGGCGGAGTGAAGGTTTCTAGATGGTTGGTGGAAGTTGAGGCGATGGTTCATGTATACTGGTCTTTGGTTGTGGACGGGCTTTGCAGGCGCTTGTCAGTAGTTTGAATTGGCATTGTTTCTCGACGGGGAGCCAGTGGAGGTCCCTCAGGTGCTGGGTGTGTTGAGGACGCTGAATTCTGTATCGTCTAGAGCCTTCTCATGAGTTTAGTGGTGGTACCAGTGTACAATGCATTGCCGTAGTCAAGACAGCTGGTGATTAGGGTTTGCGTGACGGTTTTTCTCATGCTTATGGGAAGCCGTTTGAAGATTCTTCGGAGCATGCGGAGAGTGTGAAAGCAGACAGAGGAGACGGCGTTGATCTGTAGTTTCATGGTGAGTTTGCTGTCCAGGATAATGTTGAGGTTTTGGGTGTGGTCTTATGGTGTGCGGTTGGGTCTGAGTTCAGTGGGTCACCAGGTGTTGTTCCGGTTGCCAAAGTTCAATACTTCGGTTTCGTCCTTGTTGAGCTTCAAACAGTTCTCTTTCATCCAGGCTGCGACGTTTGTCATGCAGGTGTGGAAGTAGGTCTTAGGTTGGTGGGGTGTGCAGAGAGCGCAAGGATGAGCTGGGTGTCGTCGGCGTAGGATATGATGTTGATGTTGTTTTTGATGATGTCGGTTAGAGGTGTCATGTAGGTGTTGAAGAGGGTGGGGCTGAGCGATGAGCCTTGTGGGATGCCTCAGATGGTGCTCGTGGGTTCTGAGGTGAAGGAGGGAGGCAGATTCTCTGTGTGAGTCCTGAGAGGAATTATGCCATCCATCTGAGTGTGTCTCCTTTTATTCTAATCTGCTGCAGTCTTGACAAGTGAGTGGTGGGAATCAGTATCGAAGGCGGTGGAGAAGTCAAGAAGGATCAGGTGGCCGATTCACCTATGTCGAGTAGGGTGTAGATGTTGTCCGTGGCGGTGATCAGGGCTCTATCACACGCACTCTCCCACCACTTCCCACTCTGAATCGTCCCCCGCTATCTCTATCCCTCCATTTCTACCACACTCTCTCTTCCCCCCATTACCCTCCACTTTTTCCACTCTCTTGTACTCTCTCTCGCCCCCTCTCTTCCCATCACTTCTACCACTCGCTCTCTCTCTCACCCACACAACAGGACTGAAGGCACGTGCATCTGGACACCCACGGAGATAAGTGCTCATGGCAGGGCTAAGACAGAGTTAGCCTGGCTGCCCCAGAAGCTGTGTGTGAGTGCACTAGTGGAGTGCTGCCCCCTGATGAGTCCAGTGAGAACATTTTTTAGTTAAGTCAAGTTTATTGGATCAGCTTTACAAAAAAGCCACACATTTGCGCAATACACATTTCCTAAATTACTATAGGGGTTTGTGCAGTCGGGTAGATATTTCACAAGAAAACAAGTTATACATAGTGGTCTGTAATTGTGATGGAATCTTTACAGTTTAGGCACCGTAATGTTTTAAAATAGTTCTGTATTGTGATATATCTTCACTGGCCTCGTCATGCTCGTGTTACAAACACACTGTCCACAGAAAGAAGTGTTAAACCCTGGCACAGAATATCAAAATATCAGCTTATTTCACTGGTGATGGGACACAAAAGCATTAACATTTAAGGTAAAAAGAAGAGACAAATAGAAAGCCATTTAATTGCTGATTTGTACAAAGTGAAACCCGAAAACCTGGACTGATCGAGGCTTCGTCGTATTTTAAATTGTGTGATTTTAGTCAAGTATTTGATTTCACCGATCCTCCATTTTCTTCACTATCGCACATGAGAGCACCTCCAAATCAGTGAGTTTAGAATACCAGTGATACAAACACCTATTGTGTTTGATTTAATTGCATATATTGTTGCTTAATCCATAAGAATCTGTGCAGGGCGGCTTTAGAGTTAGAGGCGCCAGGTGCGACAGTCTTTTTTGGAGTGCTCCCCCACCATGGAAGAATTCTCCAAAGAGTCCCTCACTCCCACCTTCCAACAGTTCCACTCATCTCTACAAAGCCCGAGTTCCACACACATTTATTGTTCAATAGCGCTGCTCATACTAACCATGGGGTGTCAGAGCACTTTACACCAAACACACATTATAAAGAGGCAATGTGTAAATCAGTCTGCAGGAAATGTTACACATGAGGATTACGATTCTGTCATCTGTATGGACACATTCTTTGCAGCGGCATATTAACCCTCTGCGCTACTTTTTGATGAGTCAAAACTGCCACGGGACAAAACTTCCATCTCTCTCCAGCAGAAACATTAAGCACCTGTGTTATTTTGATATTTTTATTGTTGCCAGAAACCTGCTGGACGCAGCCGAAAGCGGCGATTCAAGGACCCCTTAGGGATAGACGCGGGGAGGAGGCCGACCGAGATAGGCGGGCCGACAGCAGCTTCACCCGGTTTCTCCACCGGGACTTGGGCTTGAGCTGCTGGCATGTGTCACAGTCCGTGGAGTCATGGTGTTTGCCCAAACACCACATGCAGATGGCATGGGGGTCCGTCGCTGATATTGGACGTGCACTCCGATCTCAAGTTTTAAAGCCCGAAGGCATTGCACACAGTTCACCAGGAAAAACTAGGGGTGGCCTGAAATCAGGCATTAGCAGAGAAAACCAGATCTGCGTGTCATGTAGAAAAGAAGAAAATGTATGTCAGCGCCCCCGGTCGGGGCTTATGTGACCTCGCTGACGTCATGCCTGCGGACGACATCAGGGCGGGGTCCCGTGGTGCCGCCCCAGGCGCGCAGAGCTGCTGTGGCAAAAAAAGAGTTTTCCGGATCCATTCACACACCTTGGGATAATTCTACGTTAAGGAATCTGTGGTTAGTAGTCCTTATCAGATTCTGGGTTACACATAGGGTTCATGTGACAACTGTCTTGCCTCTGAGGTTTCTAATAATAGTACAATCACCGGGGCGGGGCAGGGATGCTTTTTAAGTTCATGTTTAAAAACAATCACTTTCAATAAGTACTTCTCAGCGTAGCAAATGTTTTTTTTTTTGCCTCGGGAGATGGTGAAAAGCTTTTTCAATCTCAGTTGTCCCCCCCCCAGTGTAATGACGATCGCGCACATGGCGCGCTGACGTCATTACATTGAAATTGAAATTGAAAATTATTTTCAGTTCCAGTGCTTCGGTGTTCATGGGACAATATTAGCCCCCTGTGCACCGAAACACATTGGAGAGGTAGCATTGGAAAGGGGAGAATCTCCCCTTTTTAATGGTACCCCTTCCTAGTGGATCCCTGCTTGGGGAACACCACAGGAGGGCAATTCCGAAGCAGAGATCCACCCACTAGCCACCAGGGAGGGGGGAACGGCCCCTTGGGCAAGGGTCTTTGATCCCCCCATATTGGAATGGACATAGTGAGTCTTTCTGCCCTCCCCCGCGGGGGGCAGACGGGTGCATTGGCCCCCAATCTGCCTCCCATGGGGGAGGGGTAGAAAGCACACAAGACACCAGGGATTCTTGTTTTTTTAGTGCTTAGGGGTGGGGGCTTCCCAAAAATTAGCAACAGTCCCCCCTGAGGTGCAGATGGGGCAAAAGCCCCATATCAGCCTGGGGTGGGGGGGGGGGGGGCAGAAAGCCCACTAGGCACCTGGCATTTTTTTTATATAAAAGAAGGGTGGGGGCTGCCCACAATGGGCATACAAATGCCCCAACCCTCAACACAAAGGGATAGTCTTTCTGCCCCCCAAGGAGGCAGATGGGGGTTAATACTCCCAATCTGGGGGCAGAAAGCCCACAAGACACCAGGGATTCTTGTTTTTTTAGTGCTTAGGGGTGGGGGCTTCCCAAAAATTAGCAACACTCCCCCCTGAGGTGCAGATGGGGCAATAGCCCCTGATCAGCCTGGGGGGGGGGGCAGAAAGCCCACTAGGCACCTGGCATTTTTTTTTTATATAAAAGAAGGGTGGGGGCTGCCCACAATGGGCATACAAATGCCCCAACCCTCAACACAAAGGGATAGTCTTTCTGCCCCCCAAGGAGGCAGATGGGGGTTAATACCCCCAATCTGGGGGCAGAAAGCCCACTAGACACCAGGTATTCCTTTTTTTTATACTTTGGGGTGAGGACTGCTCTAAATAGGTATTATAATGCCCCCACCCCTCAAAAACTGGCACAGTCTTTCTGCCCCCCCCCCCCGAGTGCAGATGGGGGCAATGCCGGGTCTGGTGGCTCAATGGACTAATGCATCCATTGCAGGGGCCTGTGTTCGACTTCATGGTCACAGGTTCAAATCCTGGCGGGTCAACTCAGCCTTTCATCCATCTGAGGTCGATAAAATGAGTACCATTGAATTGGGTAACAATGAACATCTGTTATTCAGCGCCAAGAGACCTCTGGGTGAAAGTGAACTTTACAAAATAGAAATACACATACACAATAGCCCCTAATCTGCCCTCTCGGGGGCAGAAAGCCCACTAGCCACCAGGGATGATTTTTTTTATAAAAGAGGGTTGGGGGCTGTGCACAATGGGCATGCCAATGGCCCCACCCCCAACACATAAGGGGGTTATCACCCCCAATCTGCCCCTGGCGGGGCCAAAAGCTCACTAGACACTAGGGATTTTTTGGGAAAACGTATGGGTGGGGGCAGCCCGAATGGGCATTATAATGTACTCTCCCCTCCCAAAAATTGGCAGCGCAGTCTTTCTCCCCCCTCTGGGACAATAGACCTGAGGTGGGGGGGCAGAAAGCCCACTCGGCACTAGAGATATGTTTATGGGCATGTCAGGGAGTGGCCCCTCAGGCAAGGGTTGCTCCCCTTTTTTTGGGAACACCTTGGGGCAGATAGCGACATTTTTAGGCACACCTGTTCCCAAGGGGGAGGGGGGGGGCAGGGGGCGGCAGAACACCACTAGACACTAGCGAAAGTTTCTTTGTGTGTGTGTGAACTGGAGTTCGGCTGACAGTCTGTGTTTACTGGAGTTTGGCTGGCTGTGTGTGAACCTGCATTTTGCTGACAGTGTGTGTGAACTAGCCCTTGGCTAGCTGTCTGCGTGGATGGCACATGTCTGGCGGTGTGCATGGACGTGGCTAGGTGGCCATCTAGAGAAACCTACCAAACCCAGACATTTCTGAATAGTAGACACCCAGGGGAGTTCAGGGAGGTGTAGGTTGTGTGGATCCCCCATCTTTTACTTAACCAGAATGCCCTGCAAACCTCAAATTTAGCTAAAAAAACAAACATTTTCCTCACATTTCTATCTGGGATCACTGCACAAGCACAAAGTTCCTACCACCCAGCGTTCCCCTCAGTCTCCCGAGTAAACTGACGCCTCACTTGTGTGGGTGGGCCAAGGGCCAGCGACTGGGAAAGGCCATAAATATAGATATTGAGGGGATAGCACAGCGAGCTCTATGCACTATTGTAGGAGAGTAGGGTCTGCAATCCCATGATCACCCAGATTTTTTTGCTTTTGTTTCACTGGTTTACGACTTTCTCTGGCTGTGGGCCTGCTAATCAGACCCACAGCCTGGCTGTTCTCTTTCTAAATTACGATATGTACCCTAGGTGCATTTACCAATTGGTACTGGGCCACCTTATCAGACCCTGTAACTCAGGGCATGGGTGTACCCAGGGCCGCCAGGGGCTGCAGCATGTATTATGCCACCCCTGGCTGGCCTCCTAAATTTGACACAACTGGCTGCATGACAGCTGGGGCAAAGTCGTGTAATCACCCTTTGCTTTAGGTATAGTAGCTCTATATCTAACCATACAATGGACACCCGAGTTCCTATCAGTCACTCCTATGGCAGGCCTTGACAATCCTGAAGGCAGAGTGCGTGGGCTCGTGTGAACTAGGTTCTGGCCCGAGCCGAGCCCGGTTGCAGCTTGCGGAATCAAGACCCAATGGCTGTTCCATGATAACGCGTACCACATCGGTAACTTCGGTGTCGCGTTATCAAGGCATGTCGAGTAAGGTGTCATACGAATCGGGATGCTGCCCTCTCACCAATACTGGCGACGAGGTTAGCATCCCGCCCTTCTAGAGGGACACGACATGTACGTAACTGTGAACCCCGGTTAAAGTTAACTGAAGCCTCAGCTCCACAAAATGGATGCTGCCACCACAGACACGAGTCTGACCTCCTGCTGCTGGGAGTCCTTCCAGCGAGGAGCGCTTGGACAAAGGGTTTCCTGTCAAGGGCGGTGTTCGCACCGTCCCAGACAGGGTTTGTGTATTCTGGGTAGGTAGGGCTTTTGCGAGAAAGTGACTGCGGAGTGGCACCCCGGTGCCCACTACGCATCCGCCGGTCAGAACCAGTTCCAGGGGCGCCAGCCCTGGCCTGGGGAAAGTCCGGCGGGGGAGAGGGGTGTAACTACCCCCCTTCCTGGTCCCACCCTTAAGGCAGGACCTAGTCATGTACCCACCCCTTTCTTTAGGATAAAGGACGGAGCGGGGACCCTTCCAAATTAGATCATCTTTGAATCAAGAACTACTTTCTACGAAAGGACATTCGAGACTCTTCTCAAGATTTCTCCCTTGTGACTAAGGAGTAGTCACCCTGCATCAGCGGGCACCATCTAAGAACTCTGCGGTTTGCTGTAAGTCCTTCCTCAGGAATCCGACGGCCCAGCTCGACGAGAACCGGCTTCCCTGGCACCTCTGACCTCTACCCACGTCATCAGCTCAGCTGTGATCTGTGGGTGCGACGAGACCTCGAGGGACCGGCCATCATCAAAACCTGCACGTTTTCTTAAACCAGCACGACCATCGAAGCAATTCTCTGGTGAGTGCTCTGGGGTCCGAGAAGCCCCGACCCTGAGCCGCTCCAGCACCGAAGTGCAGTCTCCCAGCATCTCCACGATCTGCGTGGGGCCCTTCTGCTCGCTGCTCAGCACGTTGTCTGGTCACTAGCCGCTGGCTTGTGCCCTTCCTTGACGACAGCCGACAAACAACACTGCTGGTCTGGTTGCTCCAGACCGGCCCTTGCTCCCTTTTCCGAGAGGAGCACCCCGGACCCTCCTGGTCCATTCAAGACGGCATCTTAGGCCTATCACGTGGCCCTGAGATCTGCCAAGGCTTGTTGCCCCAATCCTGGGCCCAGCGACGCCGACAGCATCATCCTTCGTGGGACAGCTCGCACCTCCATCCTGGTCGCCGACAACGCCTCCTGGTCCGTGAGACTGCAGAGCCTAGCGTCGCCCACTCACCTGGTCGAGGTGACGGCCAGCCGGTGCCCTCCGGGTACTCTCTGACTACTGGCTAGTAGTACGAACTTGGTCCCCTCTGCTTTCAGGTATCATCGATCTCTGATCCAGGCTTGGATCTCTACGAACTATTCATCACTGGTCGCCGGCCAGCAACTCCTTTTCTTCCAGCTCCTGGCTCGTCAGCGAAGACCCCGACGCCTGTAAGACTTGTGCAGCCGCAGCCCTCGTGGCTAGGTAACTCGGCATTTCGGTGCCTGCATAGCCTCTTTACTCTAGGGTCCTGAGTCCCTCGCTTCCGACTTGCCTTATCGGGTCCGCCCGAGACCACTAAACTTTCCGTGTCCTCGGACACCTGTTTTAATTGTGCACTTGAAGTATTTTCCTAAGAGATTTGGTTTGTGCTTAGTACCCTGTCCTCATAAAGAGTCCAGGGCTGTTGTGAATCTTAATAAATATCCTGTTTATTTTCATAACACTTGTGTGGTGTCCTTTCACTGGGTGTTCAAGGGGTACATGTGCGGTAAACAGCTGGCTTAACACGCCCTCTCGAGTCTTTAGCCTTAGACTGCTCGTATCCACGCTACTAGGATAGCTGGTCTACAGGTTGACTTACAACCAATCATCATAAGGGTCGTTTGGAACGATACATAGCGGTCGCTAGAATAGCGAACGCTGCATATCGGGCCAACTTCTCACATTGGTGGCAGCGGTGGGATTTGAGCTTGCTGTTGTTTTACCACACGTATCCTAAGAATATCTTGTTGAAAGATCACATAAGTACTGTTAGTACATATAACTAAAGCTTAGAATACTCTGAGTTCTACTGAACCAGCTGTTGCAGCTCCTCAAGGCTTAGCACACCTTGGCTGCAACTCTTAGCAAGGGATCAGTAGGTAAACACATAGTGTAGGTAGGTGCATCACTTACACCACACTAGAAACAGTATGTCGGACAAGGGAGGAAACTCTGAGTCTCCCCTTGTGTCAGTTGACCCTCCACAGGTCATCCCTTCAAGATATACTGTGCTTAGCTTCCGCGAGTTGCGACAAGTATGTAACTCCAGGAAGATTAAGCAAGGGGCTAACCCCACTACCTCCTTTCTGATTGGTCTCCTAGAGACTTATGATGCCAGAAAGGCTGAGAAGCTTCTTAGCCATTCTAATCCAGAAGGAGACATGCCTCCCCTCGAGGGAACCAGAGACGATCCTGACCTCATCCACCTCTCAGCTGAGACTGAAGATGTAGAGGATGATGAGAATGAGGATCCCTCTGGGGATGAGGCAGATAAGGGACAGGTAGAAGTCGTTAGACTAAGCAGGTCCAACTTAAGCAAACATGACAGTGGTACTGGGGGACCCCTGGGGCCACTATCAGGTCAGCTTAACATTGGGAATGGACGAGCCAGATCTCTATCAAGAGACTCTGGCAGATCCCTTCAAACCAATGGCTCTCACAACTCTTCCCAGAGAGGGATGACGTCCCCTCAGCGGAGAGTGTACGAAGCTAAGGAAAGGGCAGCTAATCTGAGGATCGAAAGGGAAGAACTTGCCCTGGCCAAAGAAAGGCTTGCCTTTGCTAGAGAGCAACAATTGAGTGGGGCAGTCCCCACTGGTGGCAGCATTGTACCTAGCAATAGGGAAAAGGGTTTTGATACAAAACACCTTGGTAAGATAGTGCCCCCCTTTAAACAAGGGGACGACATCCACAAATGGATTACTGCTTTGGAGAGGGCCTGCACTGTGCAAGGTGTTCCCCCGAGTCAGTGGGCAGCTATCTTGTGGCACTCCTTTGAAGGTAAAGGAAGAGACAAGCTCCTCACCACAAGGGTCGAGGATGCTAATAATTACCACGTCTTGAAGAATACACTGGTTGAAGGGTTTGGCCTAACCACTGAGCAGTACAGGGTGCTGTTCAGGGATACCCAGAAAACGCAGTCTCAAGATTGGTCTGACTTTGTCGATTGTGCCACTAAGGCTTTTGAGGGCTGGTTGCTGGGCAGTAAGGTTACTGATTACGAAGGATTGTATAATTTGATGATGAGAGAACAAATTTTAAACAATTGTCAGAACCAGTTGTTGCATCAGCATCTTGTCGACTCGGATCTGACCTCTCCCCAAGAATTGGGAAAGAAGGCAGACAGATGGGTTCGTACGAGAGTTAAACAGAACCAGGGCCAGAATCAAGGTGGTCAGAAGAAAGCAGACCAGAAGGGTAAAGATTCTAAGGGGGAACAAAATGACCAGAAGTCTTCGACAGGTCCCCAACAACCCAAAGAGGGTGGGGGTCAGGCTCCCCAAAAGAAGAAAGAAGGCCAATCCAAAAGATGGTGCCAGTACTGTAAAAGTAAATCTCACTGGTTTAGTGAGTGCACCAAGAAAGGAAGAGGGCAGACTCCTGCCACTGCAGCCCCTAAGGCACCTGTGCCCCCTAGTACAGCCAGCAGTGGTAGTGCACCTCCCAAGGGTTTAGTAGGGTTAACCCTGGGTTCTGAGGGGCGTGACAACTTAGTTGGCACACTCACTCAGGCTGTCCTTGTCAGTACAGGGGATGTGGATATGTCCCCTGACGTAAGTCCCAATACTTTGGGCAAATACAGACAGACACCTTTCATAAATGGAAAAATGGCTCAGGCCTATAGGGACACTTGTGCCAGTGTCACCATGGTGACGCCTAACTTTGTGGACCCTGGACAGATCATGCCAGGTACAGAATTCCTGGTGACCAATGCAAGCAATGTCACTACCAATCACAGTATGGCAATTGTAGCTTTCTCCTGGGGAGGGGTAACTGGCCAAAAGAAGGTTGTAGTTAGTTCAGACCTCCCAGTGGATTGTTTGTTGGGCAATGATTTGGAGTCATCACAATGGTCAGAAGTGGAGCACCGGACTCACATGGAAATGTTAGGCTTGCCAGCACATGTGTTCGCTGTGACCAGGTCACAGGTCAGGAAATGCCCCACTGAACAGGTGCTGGATCCTGGAACAACGGACCAGACACCTCCCAAGAAAAAGAGCGGTAGGGTTAAGGCTGCGCCTTCCCCTTTGCCCCAGGTCGTGGATCAAGTCTCAGAGGAGGCTGACCTACAGGAATTGAGGGAAACTGAGCCTAGAGAGTTCGAACTTGATCAAGTTGAATTCTTGGGTTCAGGGGGACCCTCAAGGGAAGACCTGGGGAAGGACCAATTAGACTGCCCTTCTCTTGAACCCCTCAGACAGCAGGCTGCTGCTGAGGCTGCTGGGAACGCCACAGGTACCCACAAGGTATACTGGGAAGACGGACTCCTGTACACTGAGTCAAGAGACCCCAAGCCTGGCATGACCAGGAGGCTGGTTGTACCCTTGTCTCAGCGAGGTTTCCTACTTACCTTGGCCCACGAGATTCCCTTAGCAGGTCACTTAGGCCAGACGAAGACGTGGGACAGGCTCGTCTCACACTTTCACTGGCCTCATATGAACGAAGATACCAAGGAGTTTTGCCGCTCCTGTGTCACTTGCCAAGCCAGTGGTAAGTCAGGTGGCACGACAAAGGCCCCCCTTATACCAATGCCTGTGGTGGGGGTGCCCTTTGAACGGGTGGGGATTGACATCGTCGGTCCCATGGAACCACCAACAGCATCAGGGCACAAGTTTATACTGGTGGTAGTGGATCATGCCACCAGGTATCCTGAAGCTATTCCCCTTAGGACCACTACAGCACCTGTTGTGGCCAGAGCCCTAGTTGGAGTATTCTCCAGAGTGGGCTTCCCTAAGGAGGTCGTCTCCGACAGAGGTGCAAACTTTATGTCGAGCTACTTAACTGCTATGTGGAAGGAGTGTGGTGTCAACTACAAGTTCACTACACCCTATCATCCACAATGCAATGGGCTTGTTGAGAGATTCAACAGGACCCTGAAAGGGATGATTCATGGACTACCGGAAAAGCTTCGGCGTAGATGGGACGTCCTGATCCCCTGCCTTTTATTTGCTTACAGAGAAGTCCCGCAGAAGGGGGTTGGCTACAGCCCTTTTGAACTTTTGTACGGGCATCCTGTAAGAGGACCCCTGTGTTTGGTGAAGGAAGGATGGGAGAGACCTCTCAAAAAGCCTGCAGCCAACATAGTGGACTATGTGCTTGGCCTCCGCTCGCGGATGGCTGAATACATGGAGAAGGCATCTGAAAACCTTAAGGCCAGCCAAGAACTCCAGAAAGCTTGGCATGACCAAAAGGCTGTCTTGACTGTTTACCAGCCCGGACAGAAGGTGTGGGTGTTGGAGCCAGTGGCCCCAGCAGCACTCAAGGACAAATGGTCCGGGCCCTACACCATCCTGGAGAAAAAGGGAGAGGTCACCTACCTGGTCGACCTGGGAACTCCCCGGAGCCCCCACAGGGTGCTTCATGTCAACAGGCTCAAGGCATATGTCGACAGGAAGGACATGAGTTTGCTCATGGCCCTAGATGAGGGACAGGAGGAGGAGAGTGACCCTCTCCCCGACCTGCTCACTCAGAATCCTGACGATGGATCGGTAGATGGTGTTGTCTTTTGTGGCAGCCTCTCCGAACATCAACAGAAAGACTGTAAACAGGTTCTTCAGTCTTTCAGACATATGTTCTCTCTAACACCCAGTCAGACCGATTGGTGCACCCATGAGGTTGACACTGGTGACAGCTTGCCAGTTAAGAGTAAAATCTACCGGCAGCCTGATCACGTTAGAGACTGCATCAAGAGTGAAGTGCAGAAAATGTTGAAGCTGGGAGTCATTGAACCCTCGGATAGCCCTTGGGCTAGTCCCGTAGTTCTAGTGCCGAAACCTCACACCCCGGGCGGTAAGAAAGAGATGAGGTTCTGCGTAGACTACAGGGGTCTCAATGCAGTCACTAAGACTGACGCCCACCCAATACCAAGGGCAGACGAGCTTATCGATAGATTGGCTTCGGCCAACTACTTAAGTACGTTTGACCTGACAGCTGGGTATTGGCAAATCAGGTTAGCTGAGGACGCCAAACCTAAGACCGCATTTTCTACCCCTGGTGGGCATTATCAGTTCGTGGTGATGCCCTTTGGTCTGAAAAATGCACCTGCCACCTTCCAAAGGTTGGTGAATCAAGTCCTTACTGGGCTGGATGACTTCTGTGCGGCATATCTAGATGATATTGCTGTCTTTAGCTCCACCTGGGAGGATCACCTGGTCCACCTGCGGAAAGTGTTAGAGGCCCTGCAAGCGGCAGGCCTCACTATCAAGGCCACCAAGTGCCAGATAGGGCAGACACAGGTTGTATACCTGGGCCACCTTGTAGGTGGAGGCCAGGTTCAGCCACTGGAGAGCAAAATACAGTCAATCAGGGACTGGGCTCCTCCAACCACCCAGACTCAGGTTCGAGCTTTCTTGGGCCTGACTGGATACTACCGGAAGTTTGTCAGGAACTATGGTTCCATCGTGACACCATTAAACGAACTGACAAGTAAGAAAATGCCAAAAAAGGTTCAGTGGACAGCGAGCTGTCAAAAAGCATTCGATGACCTAAAGCAGGCCATGTGCACGGCGCCTATCCTTAAGAGTCCGGACTACTCCAAACCATTCATTGTCCAAACAGATGCTTCTGAGTTGGGTGTGGGAGCTGTTCTTTCTCAACTGAATTTTGATGGTCAAGACCAGCCCATTGCTTTTATAAGCAGAAGGCTGACCCCTAGAGAGAAGAATTGGTCAGCTATTGAGAGGGAGGCCTTTGCTGTGGTTTGGGCCCTGAAGAAGCTGAGGCCATACTTGTTTGGCACTCACTTCAAGATTCAGACCGACCATAAGCCCCTCTTGTGGCTAAATCAGATAAAGGGTGAAAACCCCAAACTGCTTAGGTGGTCCATTTCCCTACAGGGGATGGACTTTACAGTGGAACATAGACCTGGTACTGATCATGGCAATGCCGATGGGCTCTCCAGATATTTCCACTTAGAACAAGAAGACTCACCTGGTCAAGGTTAGCTTATTGTTCCGACGTTTGGGGGGGGGTCATGTAGGAGAGTAGGGTCTGCAATCCCATGATCACCCAGATTTTTTGCTTTTGTTTCACTGGTTTACGACTTTCTCTGGCTGTGGGCCTGCTAATCAGACCCACAGCCTGGCTGTTCTCTTTCTAAATTACGATATGTACCCTAGGTGCATTTACCAATTGGTACTGGGCCACCTTATCAGACCCTGTAACTCAGGGCATGGGTGTACCCAGGGCCGCCAGGGGCTGCAGCATGTATTATGCCACCCCTGGCTGGCCTCCTAAATTTGACACAACTGGCTGCATGACAGCTGGGGCAAAGTCGTGTAATCACCCTTTGCTTTAGGTATAGTAGCTCTATATCTAACCATACAATGGACACCCGAGTTCCTATCAGTCACTCCTATGGCAGGCCTTGACAATCCTGAAGGCAGAGTGCGTGGGCTCGTGTGAACTAGGTTCTGGCCCGAGCCGAGCCCGGTTGCAGCTTGCGGAATCAAGACCCAATGGCTGTTCCATGATAACGCGTACCACATCGGTAACTTCGGTGTCGCGTTATCAAGGCATGTCGAGTAAGGTGTCATACGAATCGGGATGCTGCCCTCTCACCAATACTGGCGACGAGGTTAGCATCCCGCCCTTCTAGAGGGACACGACATGTACGTAACTGTGAACCCCGGTTAAAGTTAACTGAAGCCTCAGCTCCACAAAATGGATGCTGCCACCACAGACACGAGTCTGACCTCCTGCTGCTGGGAGTCCTTCCAGCGAGGAGCGCTTGGACAAAGGGTTTCCTGTCAAGGGCGGTGTTCGCACCGTCCCAGACAGGGTTTGTGTATTCTGGGTAGGTAGGGCTTTTGCGAGAAAGTGACTGCGGAGTGGCACCCCGGTGCCCACTACGCATCCGCCGGTCAGAACCAGTTCCAGGGGCGCCAGCCCTGGCCTGGGGAAAGTCCGGCGGGGGAGAGGGGTGTAACTACCCCCCTTCCTGGTCCCACCCTTAGGGCAGGACCTAGTCATGTACCCACCCCTTTCTTTAGGATAAAGGACGGAGCGGGGACCCTTCCAAATTAGATCATCTTTGAATCAAGAACTACTTTCTACGAAAGGACATTCGAGACTCTTCTCAAGATTTCTCCCTTGTGACTAAGGAGTAGTCACCCTGCATCAGCGGGCACCATCTAAGAACTCTGCGGTTTGCTGTAAGTCCTTCCTCAGGAATCCGACGGCCCAGCTCGACGAGAACCGGCTTCCCTGGCACCTCTGACCTCTACCCACGTCATCAGCTCAGCTGTGATCTGTGGGTGCGACGAGACCTCGAGGGACCGGCCATCATCAAAACCTGCACGTTTTCTTAAACCAGCACGACCATCGAAGCAATTCTCTGGTGAGTGCTCTGGGGTCCGAGAAGCCCCGACCCTGAGCCGCTCCAGCACCGAAGTGCAGTCTCCCAGCATCTCCACGATCTGCGTGGGGCCCTTCTGCTCGCTGCTCAGCACGTTGTCTGGTCACTAGCCGCTGGCTTGTGCCCTTCCTTGACGACAGCCGACAAACAACACTGCTGGTCTGGTTGCTCCAGACCGGCCCTTGCTCCCTTTTCCGAGAGGAGCACCCCGGACCCTCCTGGTCCATTCAAGACGGCATCTTAGGCCTATCACGTGGCCCTGAGATCTGCCAAGGCTTGTTGCCCCAATCCTGGGCCCAGCGACGCCGACAGCATCATCCTTCGTGGGACAGCTCGCACCTCCATCCTGGTCGCCGACAACGCCTCCTGGTCCGTGAGACTGCAGAGCCTAGCGTCGCCCACTCACCTGGTCGAGGGGACGGCCAACCGGTGCCCTCCGGGTACTCTCTGACTACTGGCTAGTAGTACGAACTTGGTCCCCTCTGCTTTCAGGTATCATCGATCTCTGATCCAGGCTTGGATCTCTACGAACTATTCATCACTGGTCGCCGGCCAGCAACTCCTTTTCTTCCGGCTCCTGGCTCGTCAGCGAAGACCCCGACGCCTGTAAGACTTGTGCAGCCGCAGCCCTCGTGGCTAGGTAACTCGGCATTTCGGTGCCTGCATAGCCTCTTTACTCTAGGGTCCTGAGTCCCTCGCTTCCGACTTGCCTTATCGGGTCCGCCCGAGACCACTAAACTTTCCGTGTCCTCGGACACCTGTTTTAATTGTGCACTTGAAGTATTTTCCTAAGAGATTTGGTTTGTGCTTAGTACCCTGTCCTCATAAAGAGTCCAGGGCTGTTGTGAATCTTAATAAATATCCTGTTTATTTTCATAACACTTGTGTGGTGTCCTTTCACTGGGTGTTCAAGGGGTACATGTGCGGTAAACAGCTGGCTTAACACGCCCTCTCGAGTCTTTAGCCTTAGACTGCTCGTATCCACGCTACTAGGATAGCTGGTCTACAGGTTGACTTACAACCAATCATCATAAGGGTCGTTTGGAACGATACATAGCGGTCGCTAGAATAGCGAACGCTGCATATCGGGCCAACTTCTCACAACTATATATTTTTTTATATACGTTTTTAGGTGATTCTGCATTGGACGCCCAAACAAGTGAGGTATCATTTTTATCGGGAGACCAAGGGGAACGCTGGGTGGTAGGAAATTTGTGCTGGTGCGGTGATCCCAGACAGAATTCAGGATTTTGTCTATTTTACAGAAATGTATAGTTCATTGGGATACATTTTTGCTTTCATACTCATTTCTACCACAAACTGGAAGGAGGTTGAAAGCACAAACAATAGGAAAAATAGGCAATGTCCCAGTTAAATGCCAAAACTGTGTAGAAAATGTTGGTTTTCTGACAAAATTCTTCCTGTTCCTGAAAGCTGGGAAGATGGGAATTTTAGCACCGGAAACTCTTTGTTGATAACTTTTGAAAAGAAAGGACCCAACTCTTTCTTCTGCAGCACCTTTTTCAAATTTTTCGTAAAAAAAGAAAAAAAGTGCTATATTTTTGCCACTTTCTTGGCCCCTCATGGGGGAATCTACAAACCCTGGGACCCTTTAGAATCCTTAAAATGTTGGAAGAAAAGGAGGCAAATTTGGCGTGGGTGCCTAATGTGCTCAAAAATCTATGGTGGTGTAAGCGCAAACTACCCCAAATAGTCAAAATAGGGCGTGGCACGGGAAAGGCCTGGTAGGAAGAGGTTAAAATTGTACAAGGAAAAGAGATGCAGTTTCATGTTGTGAAGAAGATTCTTTGGAATGTTGGTCTTTAAACTGTGGATGACAGTTGAGGGGGGCTCACACCAGCCTCAGCTCCGCTCTTGTCCCGAGATAGAAGAACGGGAAGAGCCTCTCTGTGAAGGGGACCGGCGGGAAGGAGTAGAGAAGCTCCATGGAGTCAGCATTGTACAGGGACAGCCGCCCCCCCTCGTAGTCC